>NC_092874.1:95127743-95340122 GCF_028372415.1 Notamacropus eugenii | reverse complement strand
TATTGGTCATTTGGTGCATTTTTTCCACATGGCTATTGATAGCTTGGACTTATGTAATTGGTTCTTCAAGGATCGCAGGGGTAGCTCAGGCCAGGGAGCTACAAACTTTCAGCACTCCTTATGTTCTGGTCTGAGGCCCTCCTGGACTTTCTAGACTCAAGACCCTGGTTTTAATCTAGACAACAAATACTGCTGCAATCTTACCACTGGGTGGGGCTGCAGTAGACAACTGCAGGTCATAACTCTTTATAGCTAAACAAATGACTTTCAAGTTCAGAACAGCCCTAACTGTTTACTCCTTATCTGATCCCATATTTCTGTTCCAGGGTCACAGGGACAGAGCAATAGGCCCTAACCCTGGTTCAAGCCTGTGGAATGAGTCTCTTATTCTACTCTAGGTTCAGACAAACAGTGCTATTACTGCCAGCTGCCTCCTGTTCTAAACAAAAGAACTGAATTCATAATCCCACGCTTGAGAGTGACCTCACTGGGACTCTATTTCTAGTGCAGGGGCTGAGTCTAAGATCCCACTCCGAGTCAGAGCAAAAAGGATGAGGCCTTCTTTGGAGCTCAGAGGTTGAGCAGACTACTCTGACCCCACAGTACCCTGTTCTTAGCCATGGGACTAAAGACAATCCCAGCACTCTCCAATTCCATTGTTCCTATCCTGTTGAGTGAGATGAGGAGATTGTGAAGACTTCTCATAATAAAAATATGGGGAATATTGGATTTTCTAAATAAAATTTCTCTTCCATAAGGCCTCTCTCCCTGGATACCTGAGTTTCAGGTATTCAGGGTTTGTGGAGGGTCAGTTGGTTCCCCCTCCCCTTACCAGCTACCAGCTTTCTTTGTGAAAGTGCTGTGGGCTGTAGCCGAAACTTGGAAGTTAAAATCTCCCCATTGTTTGTTGTACTGTTGCCATATCAACACTACCAGTTCTTGCTTCTCCCCCTCCCCTCTTTTCTAAAGCCACATCAACAGTTGTTAGTTATTAGATGAGGTAATTGTATTGGGATAGGTGAAGATTTCCCAGGGTTTGCCTAGTTTTTCGCCCTTAGACTGTGAGACCGCCTCCCAGCCAATGGAGAAGCGGGATGGTGGGAAGGTGGGATTCTCTGCGTTAGGGTATAAAAATTGTGCTTTAATTTCTGTAAGTTGCCTCCTTCCATCAGGTTCCCCGACCTGGTGGAAGGACATCCCTTTCTCGAGAATTGTAATAAATCTTTTTCTTTCTGTTCTTATTGAGAAGCCTCTTTATTTATTTAAGATTTTGAGTAAAGGTCTTTTTATCCCACACACTGTTCACTTCCTGGGAGCTGAATTTGTGACCTGGACTGGAAAAGTGACCCATTGTGTCTGATCTTCTCCTTAGAGCTTTGTTGGAGTAGTAGTGAGAGGGTGCGGGGTGGGAACTGGGAAATATTGCGTCTTCTGCTCTATCATCTTTACTGATCTCCCGATTTCAAGAAATTGTTCTGTGATAATCTGAACAAGGATCTTAGGGGTTAAATCCTATGTATAATACTATACTTTATCCACAAAAGAACTAATAGCTCTTAATGATCTACTACTTCCACACACTTCCCTAATAACATAGCATTTGTGCCCTCCAAACAAATTATTTCTCAGTGAGTGATGCTTTACAATTGAGAAGTAAAAAGGAAAGAAATAAAGGAGGAAGGGCTGCATTTCAAGACTAGAGCCTCTCATGTTCTTATGTTGGAGCATTAGAGGTGATGCAAAAAGCAGGAGGCTTGAATCTGGCACTTCACATATAAAGAGAAGGGTGACCTAATAGCTACCAAGTTTAGTTTAATTTAATTTTCTTTGTAAATTAGTGCTTGCCCTCTCATTAATCAAATCCAGGCTGCTGAATGGACAAGGAAGATAGCATGACCAAGGCAAATGATATGGAGAAAAGGAGAGTTGAGGAGGTCAAGTTTTCTCATTCAGGGATTAGAATAGCAAGAATGGAAAGATAGTCACCACCTCTACTTACTTTGAGTGTCTTTTTGACTCTGGTAGAGGGGTCCTTCTCGTTGACAAGAGGGATCAACAAACTGTAATCTGAGGGTCCAATCCGACCTCTACCTGTTTGTGTACAGCCCAGAAACTAAGAATGACTTTTATATTTTTAAGTACAATTTTATATAACTAAAATAAAACAAAACTTTATTTTAAAATTTTTTCATTCATTGCTAGCTCACTTTGCTCTGGATGATAAGAAATGACTGTCAGAACAGAAATGAAGTAAATCTTGATGGGAGATATGGCCCCATCTTATAATTTGTGACAGAGGAGAAGAAAGCCATGTATATGGTCTTGATGAGGGCTGGAAGGAGGGGTGGTGAGACCCCTCACAAAGACCAGAGTACTACGGGCAGGCAGCCTGGAAAGAATTCATAGACTCAAGCATTGTTGAGGTCAAGGTAAAGATTTGTTAGGCTTTTCAGTGGGCAAGAGTTCTTAGGGAACCTGCAACCTTAGAGGGGTACAGGTAAAGTTTATATAGAATATTCTATAGGAAACATGTGCCAAATATACTAACTAGGTGTTTGGGGATAGGATTAGGGAGTGGTTAAGGAGCTGTCAGTTCTCAAAGGAACATGCACTTTTGGTATCTACTGTGCAGGTATTTTACCCAGAATTCATCAGGAAATAGCCCAAGTTGGGGCTACATGGAGGTATGGTTTTAGGTCTGAAATATCAGTAAATCAACTAGTGGTCAGGATTGACTCAGACTGCTCTCATCAATGTCTTGTCAGATAAGATAAATGTAAGGGAGTATACATACGTCTAAGTCTAGGATACATATGATTGGTCAGTGAGCAGTAAATGTTGTTATGACCCAGTGCACAGCCAGTTCAATCAGTACACAGCTGGTTCAAACTAATAAATTCTATAGGTGCAGCTGGCTGCTATATCAGGAAGGGAGATACAGTTGTTGCTGGAGCAGGTTGTGTCCTTGGGCTGGGGTGGGAAAGTGCCTGGGATAATGTTTTGAGGTGAGGGAGAAATGTGATTTTTAAAAGAGAAATGTGGATTCCTCTGAATGTTCTCTTTGGGGCTGCACTGGCAGCCCCTGAGGGGAAAGGGCCCCTCCCCATCAAGAGTAGCTGGGACCCAGAGCATCATCCTCCAAACTCCCTGCCAGGTC
Organism: Notamacropus eugenii; assembly: GCF_028372415.1. Classification (NCBI taxonomy): domain Eukaryota; kingdom Metazoa; phylum Chordata; class Mammalia; order Diprotodontia; family Macropodidae; genus Notamacropus; species Notamacropus eugenii. Next base: position 95,336,965 of record NC_092874.1, on the reverse strand, counting down.
TCCACCAGTAGCAGCACCCCAACAGAGAATGTGTCATCTCTGGAATGGGTCCAGCCTGTGACAAGAGGAAGGCCAGTAGAGGAGGCCACAAAGCCCTGGGTCAGAGGCAAGCCCCATCACCTTCTCAAACTGGAGCTCAAAATTGATGGTGTTGGCACTGGACCCTAGAGGTCAATGGATGCTGCCCAACTAGAAGCTGAACTGTGCCCTGAGGTCTCCATGATGCCAGTTTCAAAATAACAAGTATCCTGAATCGTTCCAAGTCCCCTCTAACATCAGGAGCCTAAAGTAACTCTTCCAATATAGGGCAGGAGTCTTGACTCCAATTTGGGCTGGCATCCATGGGCCAGTCCTACATAACCTTGAGCAGACTTTGACCAGGGCCTTCTTCACTGGTTAACCCTTTCCAGATGCCTGCTGTCCTCAAGATAGTTGATTGTAAGCACAGGGTTGACACGGGGCCCTACAGGACAAGACCTCCTGCCCATCTAGAACCTAAACTGTCCCCTGAGATCCCCATGATGTTAGTTTCAAAGTACATAATGCTAGACTGTGCCTCACCCCCCAGTTTCACCTGGGAAATGGAAGCTTACCTCCTTTCCTTTGGCTGCTTTTACAGCCCAACTCCTTATGTGTCCTGTGAACCCTCTGAAAAAGAAAGATGCAAATAAAGCATTCCTCCCTCAGGAAAAAGTAAATAAACAAAAAAATGAAAGAGAAATGTGATTTTAGAATTGGGACCCAAGCACTCCATCAGTCTGATATGTGCCCCTTAGATTTTGGAAGAGCAGATTTTAAAAAGATTCCTCTGGAGAAAAAGTACTATCTTGTTGCTTAAATTGTATTCAACAAGTAGGCCCAGAAAGAATGAGAAGCTATCAAAAGTATAATTCTGCAGATGGAAAGAATAAGGATTCTAGTTAGAAAGTAGAAAGGGACTAAAGAGAACAATGTGAATGCACAAAGAATTTACTAACCAATTTAGATTTTTTAAAACATATTCATGCAATGTGAGGTGGAATAACAGAAACATATCCTTTTTTTCTTTTAAGACTGTTTATATGCTTCCTCTGGCCAGCCCAGATAAGAGCGTAGTTGAGGATGTCCCTCCCTTCATAAAACACCTTTTTGTTTGTTTGTTTAAATGAATGACCCTTGTCATTCATCGTGAAGCTGCACTCCAAGAAGAATTATTTCATTTTCCTGCTCCACTTCCCTTCTGAAGTCAAGGTTAGCTCTGCGCTGCCAACCACCCGCCGCGGAGCATCCCTTCTCATTCTGATGGTCCCTTGCGCTTTCCTCTTGCGCAGGCGCTGTTCCTCACCTTCCGTTGGTTCAGTACCTGGACGTTTCTGTGGCTATGGCGGCACAGTTTAGAGCCACCAGTGAATTTGGCCACACGGCCCCTGGGGGCTTCCTAACACATTGGACCGGCCCAGGCTCCTACACCCTCCCAGACCCGTATCGGGAGCTCTCCTGTGCCCCCAACGATGCCGACCCTCCCAGACCCAAGAGGAGGCGGGAGGACTGGGTGTGGGAAGACGAGGCCTGGGGCGTCACGCGGCCCGACCTAGCCTCACAGTTTTGGGAGGCCAGGACAGCCAGCCTCAGGCCCCCCGACCCAGCCCCTGGAATCCCTAGTAGCAGCCCTGGGGGGCCTCCAGGTCTCCGGGTTAGTTCCATCCTGCAGTCTGTGCTAGTGCGGTGGACACCAGCTTGTCTAAGAAAGCCCCTGGAGACCTCATATCAAACCCTAGAGGAAATGCAAGACCTCAGGGGTTTCCTGAAGCAGAAGGAAGAAAAGGAAATTCATTCCATAGTTCTTACTGATGTAGAGAAAACTCCTGGGAATTTCTTGCTGGAGAAAGAAGAAGGTTGGTTTTTCCCAAGTGAAGAAGCAGAAACAGCATCCCTGGGCTTTTTGGAAGCAGAAGAGAGGGAGCTTGTGACCAAGAAAGAAAGAGATTGGAGTTCTCAGCAAAAGCTTAGAGAAGATCATATGCCACTCCACTTCCCTAATATTCCTCAAAAAAAGGATGAAGTTTATTCTGCATACCCTAAGTTAGATTGCTTCCCAAAGAATGAAGCAGAGTCCAAGTCTATTGACATGGATGTGCAGGAAAATCATACTGAAGGATGTTCACCATTAGCTGTGGTTCCATCTCTAAATGCTACCAGAATGAAAAGAGTTATAAAAACCTGGCAGCACTGGTGTGGCATTCTCTTTGAAGCTGATATGGTTATGGGGCCACTTTCAATCTACCCAGAGAATCCACCATGGCCAGCATCTGTGGAATTTCTAGATAATCCTCACACCTCTCCAGTTTATCTCTATGGAAACCACAGCATGCTCAAGAAGAATCAGTGGCCTCACTTCATCAGTGTCCCTAAGACCTCTGGGCACCAACATTCCAGATGCTGCCAAGGTGCTTGAAGATTTGGATTAAAAAGGACCTTTTGGTCTCACAGCCTCCTTTCCTCTGTCTCATGCCATGTAATATTTATTGCAGTGTTAGTAATTTTTATTGCGGTTTTTTCCCCAAGTTGTTTGGGTTTTGTTGGACCTGTTGAGTCAGCCTTTTAGCACTTCAGCACTGTTGTGGAGTTCTCAATTTGTTACATGTTCCTTTTTTCTGGTTCCAGTTTATTTTTCTGTATGTTCTTGAAACCTATCAGATGGCCCATTCAGCTCTCAAGCAAAAAATACATTCTACTGCAGAGCAATTTTCCAAATTGAAATTGTGGATCTAGTATTACAAGTAAGTAATATCATTTAAATTAGGTTCATGAGAAACGACAGGAGTTGGGCAGTTTCTTTTCTGGTTACATTCTTTATATTCAGTGACCATATATACTGAGTTTACTATTGTAGTCTCAATTTCTAGAAAAGAAAAGTATGCTTTCTTACAAAGCTTTGCCAAAAGAATGTCCTTTGTCAGATCACATGTTCTAGTTTTTAGTTTGGAAAATTTGGCCAAGATAGCTATATAACAGAAGATTATGTCCTAGGAGCTATAAAAGGGAAGTGCAACTCATCTATTTGTTCAATAGATCCTTAACCAGATACAAAACCATAGAAGCGAGAGGAAACTTAGAGATTATCTAATCCAATTGTTCCAAAACTTTTTGGTCTTGGGACCCCTTTACACTCTTAAAAATATTCAAGATCCTTCCTCCAAGAGATTTTATTATTGTGGGATTATATCTATCAATATTTAGCATATTAGAAATTAAAATGTCTTTGTTATTATGAAAATACTTTTGACTTCATAGACCTCCATGAGAGATTCCCTGAGATGAACCACTGGACCACATTTTGAAAGCTGTTATTCTAGCTCAACCTCACTTTGAAAACTGCTATTCTAGCTCAACCTCTTCTTTTACAGATGAAAGAACTGAGACGTAAGATGTGTGAAATTTGAAATAAATGAGGAAACAAAGGTTTCAGCTTCTGAGCATATTGATTTATTAAGTAATGCATGTCAATTATATAACAAATCAGGACCAGGCTCCTCAGCTTGGCACAGACCTAGAATACAGGGAGAGAGATTTTTATGCATTAAAAGAGAACAACAGGATACAAATTAAATAATCTGATTTCTAACTGGAAGAATGATTAGGGACTTCCCAAATTAGGAGAAGGAGAATAAACAGGTGCAACTCCCTGAAATCAGAAAAGCAGGTGTACAGCTTCACATTCATGCATGGCTAGGTTGAAACAATGCAATAAAGTTTTGTCACAGTGCCCATAACTGAATAACATTTCTCACAAGCCACGCCTCAGGAAAATGAAAATTGGGCACAAGCCTAACAAGAATTCCTGGAAGAGCTAAAAAAATTTGTTTTCAAACTCATTTAAGAGAGGTAGAAGGGAAATGGATAAATAAATTACAGTAATGTGAGAAAACTATGAAAAGACAATTAGCTACAGCTTGGTAAAAGAGACACAAAAAATACTAAAGAAATAATACCTTAAAAAGCAGAATTGGTCAAATGATGAAAATAATTCTTTCAAAAACAGAAATGACAAAATTGGAAACAAGGTACAAAAATTCACTAAAGAAAATAGTTCCTTAAAAATTAGGATTGAGCACTCCATGGGACATCAAGAAACAGTAAAAGCAAGGTCAAAAGAATGGAGAAATAGAAGAAAATGTGAAATATTTCATCAGAAAAACAACTGACCTGGAAAACAGTTTGATATATAATTTAAGAATTTTTGGACTACCTGAAAACTATGATTTAAAATCATATTTTAAGAAATTATGATGGAAAATTGTTCCAATAGCTTAGAACCAGTGGGTAAAATAAAAATTGAAAGAATCCCTTGATCCCCTCCTGAAAGAGATCCCCAAATGAAAACTCCCAGGAAAATTCTAGTCAAATTCCAGGGCTCCCAGGTCAAAGAGAAAATGCTAAAAGCAGCTAGAAAGAAATGATTCAAACACCATGAAGCCATAGTTGGGATTGTGCAATATTTAGCTGCTTTCAAGTTAAAGGAGCAGAGGACTTGAAATATGATATTCTAGGAGGCAAAGGAGCTTGGATTACAATCAAGAATAACCTGTCCAGCAAAACTGAGTATAATTTTTCAGGGGGGAAATGGATATTTAATGAAAAAGAGGACTTTCAAGGATTTCTGAAAAAAAGACCAAAGCTGAACAGAAAATTTGACTTTCAGATATAAGACTCATGAGATGAATAAAAAGACAAACATCAAGGAGAAATCATAAGCCTCAATAAAGTTAAACTGCTTCCATTCTTTTTATTTATTTATTTATTTATTTAACTTTTAACATTCCTTTTCACAAAATTTTGGATTCCAAATTTTCTCCCCATTTGTCCCCTCCCCCCACCCCAAAACACCGAGCATTCTAATTGCCCCTATCACCAATCTGCCCTCTCTTCTATCATCCCTCCCTTCCCTTGTCCCCATCTTCTCTTTTGTCCTGTAGGGCCAGATAACTTTCTATACCCCATTACCTGTATTTCTTGTTCCCTAATAGCAAGAACAGTACTCGACAGTTGTTCCTAAAACTTTGAGTTCCAACTTCTCTTCGTCCCTCCCTCCCCACCCCTTCCCTTTGGAAGGCAAGCAATTCAATATAGGCCATATCTGTGTAGTTTTGCAAATGACTTCCATAATAGTCGTGTTGTGTAAGACTAACTATATTTCCCTCCATCCTATCCTGCCCCCCATTGCTTCTATTCTCTCTTTTGATCCTGTCCCTCCCCAAGAGTATTGACTTCTAATTGCTCCCTCCTCCCATTGCCCTCCCCTCCATCATCCCCCCCACCCTGCTTATCCCCTTCACTCCCACTTTCCTATATTGTAAGATAGGTTTTCATACCAAAATGAGTATGCATTTTATTCCTTCCTTTAGTTGAATGCGATGAGAGTAAACTTCATCTTTTTCTCTCACCTCCCCTCTTTTTCCTTCCACTAAAAAGTCTTTTGCTTGTCTCTTTTATGAGAGATAATTTGCCCCATTCCATTTCTCCCTTTCTCCTCCTGATATATTTCTCTCTCACCACTTAATTTCATTTTTTTAAGATATGATCCCATCCTATTCAATTCACTCTGTGCTCTTTGTCTCTGTGTGTGTATGTATATGTGTGTGTATGTGTGTGTGTGTGTGTGTGTGTGTGTAATCCCACCAAATACCCAGATACTGAAAAGTTTCGAGAGTTACAAATATTGTCTTTCCATGTAGGAATCTAAACAGTTCAACTTTAGTAAGTCCCTTATGACTTCTCTTTGCTATTTACCTTTTCATGCTTCTCTTTATTCTTGTGTTTCAAAGTCAAATTTTCTTTTCAGCTCTGGTATTTTCATCAAGAATGCTTGAAAGTCCTCTATTTCATTGAAAGACCATTGTTTCCCCTGAAGTATTATACTCAGTTTTGCTGGGTAGGTGATTCTTGGTTTTAGTCCTGGTTCCTTTGACTTCTGGAATATCACATTTCATGCCCTTCTATCCCTTAATGTAGAAGCTGCTAGATCTTGTGTTATCCTGATTGTATTTCCATAATACTTGAATTGTTTCTTTCTAGCTGCTTGAAATATTTTCTCCTTGACCAGGGAACTCTGGAATTTGGCCACAATGTTCCTAGGAATTTCTCTTTTTGAATCTCTTTCAGGTGGTGATCAGTGGATTCCTTAAATACTTATTTTGCCCTCTGATTCTAGAATCTCAGAGCAGTTTTCCTTGATAATTTCATGAAAGATGATGTCTAGGCTCTTTTTTTGATCATGGCTTTCAGGTAGTCCCGTAATTTTTAAATTGTCTCTCCTGGATCTGTTTTTCCAATGAGATATTTCACATTATCTTCCATTTTTTCATTCTTTTGGTTTTGTTTTGTGATTTCTTGGTTTCTCACAAAGTCATTAGCCTCCATCTATTCCATTCTAATTTTGAAAGAACTATTTTCTTCAGTGAGCTTTTGAACCTCCTTTTCCATTTGGCTAATTCTGCTTTTGAAAGCATTCTTCTCCTCATTGGCTTTTGAACCTCTTTTGCCAATTGAGTTAGCCTATTTTTCAAGGTGTTATTTTCTTCAGCATTTCTTTGGGTTTCCTTTAGCAAGGTGTTGACCTGCTTTTCATGCTTTTCTTGCATCTCTCTCATTTCTCTTCCCAGTTTTTCCTCCACCTCTCTAATTTGATTTTCAAAATCCTTTTTGAGCTCTTCTATGGCCTGAGCCCATTGAATATTTATTTTAGATGTTTGGGATATAGGAGCCTTGACTTCTGTGTCTTTCCCTGATGGTAAGCCTTTTTCTTCCTCATCTGAAAGGATGGGAGGAGATATCTGTTCACCAAGAAAGTAACCTTCTATGGTCTTATTTCTTTTCCCTTTTCTGGGCATTTTCCCAGTCAGTGACTTGACTTCTGAGTGTCTTCTCCACACCCACCTCACCTCCAGATCCACCCAACCAACTCTTGGGGTCTGAGATTCAAATGCTGCTTCCCAACCTCAGGGCTTTTGGTGGGGGCAGGGCTGCTATTCAGTTGAGATTAAGTTCAGGTGCTCAGGTGGGGGCAAGGCTACCTCACCGGGGCTCAGTTCCCTCAGGGGATTTGTGTGGAGACCTTCAACAATGGATCCAGGCTCCTGCCTTCTTTGGGAGCCCCTGTCCACTGCTGCCTCCCCTGCTGCCTCCTGAGGGGGCCTGAGTTATGGGGACACCCTGCTCCCCTCTCGGTGAGCCAAAAAGACTCTCTCACTGACCTTTAGCGCCCGTGGGTGGAGGGACCTGAGCTGTGGCTGGAGAATCTGTCCTGAAGCCTGCTCGGATCTGCTCCTCTCAGTGCTGTGCAGCCAAGGCAGGGCTGGGCTCTGCTCCGGGTCTGGGGTGTGACGGACCTTTGGCGTCAGCTTTTCAGGTCTCTCTGGAACAGAAATCTCCTCCACTCCGTTGTTCTGTGGCTTATGCTGCTCCAGAATTTGTTGGGAGTTCTTCTTTACAGGTATTTTATGGGCTATGGGTTTCGGAGCTAGCATATGTGTGTCTTTCTACTCCACCATCTTGGCTCCTCCCCCCCATTCTTGTGTGGGAAGATGATATATATAATTCCCAAAACTTCTTTATCATTATTATGGAAGTTAAAATAAGTCTACAGAGACAGAAGCCACAGACGTGAGTCAATTGCTCTGGTTTGATATTAAAAAATAGAGGAGTGAGATAGAGGGATACATGGGGAGAATGGAGAAAGGAGAGAAAGAATGGGGAAAATTATTGCACATAAAAGAGGTGTACAGAAACCTTTTACAGTTGCAGCAAAATGGGGAAAAGGGAGTGGATACTGCTACAAACTTGGGTATAGAAATCCATCTTGCTCAGTAGGGAAGTAGGAGGGGAGGGAGATTAAAGCCAGAGGAGGGGAGGGCAAAAGGGAGAAAGATAAAAGTAGGCAGTGGTCAGATGCAAAACACTTTTGAAGAGGGACGAGAAAAAAAGAGAACAGGATAAACAGAAGAAAATAGGAGGGAAATGCACAGTAATCTTAACTGTGAACGTAAATGGGATGAATTCACCTATAAAATGGAAGTGGATAGGAAAATGGATTAGAAATCAAAATCCAACAATATGTTGTTTACAAGAAATAAACTTGAAACAGAAAATAAAAAGGCAAGGATAGCAGTCATGTTCTCAGACAAAGCAGTTCATAGGACCATTGATTTAAAGGTGGAAATGACCTTAGTGAATATTGCCAAACTCCTCCTTTTGTAGATGAGGAAACTGAAGTATAGAGAGTAAGTGACTTGTCTAAGGCCATATGGCTAATGAGTATCTGAGGCAAGTCTTCCTGACTCTTTAAGTTCAGTGTGTCCATTAATTTGATCTGTATGGTGGATATATGTCAAATACTGATTTTTTTTTTCTACATGACATATAATATCCTTCCTGGCTAGACTGAGCTCCCACCTACCAGGTTATATCAGGTTTCCCACTAAAGAAGTTAATGGGATTTTTATATCTGCAAGGAAACATAAGCTTCTAAAAGTGTATATGTTTTGTCTGTAGGATGATCAAGGACCAAATGATCTATTTAGTAAAGAAAGAATACAAAATATGTTAAAGAATTGTTTTATGCTTTGGAAGTAGAGAGAAAAATTACCTGAACTTGGCCATCTTATTAGGATGTGAATTTCAAAGAGGCCTTATCTTTGAAATTATTGCTGACACATCTAGAGGCTAAATAGCAACACTTAACAACTAAAGTTGGAAAAGATATTGCAGCCATACACAGAAACATGAAAAATCATGGAATTTACCTCAGAGACCTGTTTGCATCATGTAGATATTTTGCATCACTCACTTAATCAAGGGCTGTCTGGAATATTTTTCTTTTTTGATGGAATTTACATGAACTGATATCTATCAAGGAAGGGATTTGCTCTAGAAGTAACTGACTTGGGCACAGAATGCTGGGACTTCTAAGTTCATCCTTAAAAATAGTGGCTAAAACACTAAACCATACAACATTTTCCCTTTACTAACTTTTAACCTTTCTTTTTAAACCAGGCCTACTTGTCTTTCAGAAGTCTCTGAGATGCCAGGTACGTGTGTCAGAAACTGGGAACTGGACATCAGTCCAAGCATTCCTAAATTAACTGCTGCCATTGACTGAAGATAGGGAAAAAACACAAGTCAAGACTTGTCTCTGGTCATGTCCCAAGGAAGCACCTCCTGCTTCTTGTCCAACTCAGCCTGGAAGAAAAGGATTTGCTTTAGTGACCACTCAAATCCAGGGCCAGGCTACACAGAAGTAAACAGGATAATGCTTTGCCATCCTAGTCCCTAACCTCTCAACTCCAATTTCCTAAAGGGATTTATATGACCTTATGTACTCCAGAGGCAAATATAAATATCCTTTTTACTTCTCCTTTCAAGAGAAAAGCATCTTTGGTGCCACTGCTGTATTTACCTCATGTTATAGTAACACAGATTAACTGAGATAATGTGCTTTGCAAACTGTAGCTTTTATAGAAATGTCAGCTGTTATTGCCAACTGTTGCTGCTTCTCTTATTTCTTCCTAGTCTTTCACAAGCTCGTATTTGAAGAGCTCAATTCTTTCCATCATCCCTCCCACCCTTACCCTGCACAGGAAGGGGAACAGAAAGTGTTAACCTCAATCAAGCTTCTCTTGGATCCAGAGGCATTTCCTTTCTTCCAAGTCTTGGTTTTGCTTCTTGCGTAAGTTTGGAGTTTTACTGTTTTCTTAGTCGTTTTTTTTTTTTTTTTCTGTTTTCAAGTCCTTTACAAAATAGCCAACTATAACAATTTGAACCACATTTGACTTTTGTTTAAAAAACACTAAATAATGAATAAACAGCTAGCTCTTTCTGGTGTTCTTGTTTAAAAAAAAAAGATTTAACATCCTCAAATTTCATCATAGGAATTTTCCACTGAGCATAGAACTTAGAGGAAAGGATGTTAGAGAGCACTGATTTTTCAACTCCCTCATTTTATGGATGAGAGAACTGAGACCCAGGGAGTGAGGCAGCTTTGTCATTCTCAAATAGCAAGTTAGTAGCAGAGTGAGGACTAGAACCAGTTCTCCTCCTCATAGTCTAGTGTTTGTTTGCACTGGATTTTAGCTTTGGAACTCATCACCTACTTTCATACACCTCTGCCCTTTTATCTCAAGAACCAAATAATTTAATCCTTTAATACTCCTGAAGTCAAGTCCTTTATATCATTATCTAATCAATCATTTCAGTTTGACTAACATTCCAACATGAAAGGTGCTATACTGAAGTATGAGGCTACAAAGATGAAAAATTATGTAGTTCTTTGCTCAACAAGATTACAGTCATTAAAAGGGAGATCTGAAAACAAATAGGATAGAAAGTGATCAGACGTAGTGTGATACCTGTGGGTATACATATGATACTTTGAGTGTCCACTGAATGGCACTTGCAGTAGTAAAAAGAGCCAAATCAGCACATATACTCCCTTCTTCATGCCTATAGAAAGGCAGTGTGTCTGTATTATCCATAGAAGGAATGTAACATCAGCTGTCCACTGGCGGGGGCTGGGGAAGGGGGAGGGGAGTTGAAGGGTCCAATGTGACACATTGTCCAAGGCATGACTGAAGCCAGTTCAAGTTCTACGTTGAGATAAAATGAGGTACTCAAAGTCATTAAGCACTTATCAGAAATGGGTTTACTTGCCCTGACATGGCAAAAATGTGCAACAAAGATACAGTGGCACTTAAGCTTCTCTGGATGCCTCATAGCGCTTCAGGGTATCATGATTTAGGTGGTCTTAGGACCCCACCAGATCTCAGAAGCCCAGCCCCTTGTTCCTGGGACTTCTTAGTCCTCTCTATGCCTGGGAAGCCGTGGGCCAATCAGGCCCCAAGAATTGCCCTGTCTTCTTTTAGGTAAAACTTCCCCATGTTCTAGCTAGGAGAATGGGTGCATCAGGATTTGAAACACATTTGGCTTTTGTTTAAAAAACACTAAATAATGAATAAACAGCTCTCTCTTTCTGGGGTCTTTGTTTATGAAAAAAAAAAAAAAAGATGGTAACATCCTCAAATTTCATCACAGAAATTTTCCACTGATCATAGAACTTAGAGGAAAGGATATTAGAGAGCACTGATTTCAACTCCCTCATTTTATGGATGAGGAAGCAGAGACCCAGGGAGTGAGGCAGCTTTGTCATTCTCAAATAGCAAGTTAGTAGCAGAATGGTAGTTGGTTCTATCAAAGACCACTGCTTGGTCACAAGGTCCTGAGGATCTTCTAGAGGAACTCTCACCATTTAAATGCTTTTAGGGCATTTACTACATAGTCTTCTGTGCATGGGAAGTACTGAGAGAAAAGAAAGGAGAGAAACAAAAATGAAGAACAAAAGTCAGAAACTTTCATCCTCCCTTCCGAAGAACCAAGTCTCCAGTCCTACTGATTCATGTGATGGATATCCAATATAGTCACAATTTTTTTTCTCCTGATGGGAGGTAGTGGTGATGAGCAGAAGTAGCTCCAGGAACAGCAGGGACATCATTGGTACAGTCAATAATTCTTCATCCCATATCAGGGTCATCTGTACTAAAGTAGCTAAGTCATAAGCCTCCTGCATGCATCCTATTCCAAAATCTAAGTTGATATAAAGGCTCTCCTGTATCACTCACTCAGAATTCCCTGGCCCACCTACAAAAACCTCCCCCTCTCCAGGAGCCACACCAGGAAAATGATACAAAACCTATGCTCCCTTAGAGGTCTCTGTGGAGGGGCCACAGTGGCTAAATAAGGACTCTTCCCATACCTTTATCCATTGACTTAGAATTACTACCAAGTCAACCAAGGGATCCCCTTTTCTTCCAGGAAAATACATAGCAATGATAATTATACAGCAACAATTTTATGTCCTCGTTTTATTAGAAAGTAAGACATTTCTCAACAATTTCATGCCTTGTTTCACCAAGCCCTTTCTGGAAAGGAGTTCCCCAAACCATCCCAGAGGAAAGGAAGCCTTTCAATCAAGGGGAACCTGAGCAACTTTTCCAAGATATGTGGAGCCCCATGAGAGGACAAGGACCTGGATGCCAAAGCAACTCAGTGATAGGAAAGGAAAAAGGAAGGTTCAGAAAGGGTCAGCCAGAACTGTGGCCTGAAACGGTTCATTCTAATCAGGTAAGTCTTCCTGGAGACTGGATTCAAACAACCACTGGACAAGAGAGTCCTTCCGCTTTCCCAGGTAGCATGGATTAGTCACATATATGGCTTCTGGGAGGTTGGACACTTGACTTGGTCAGTCAGATGCACAATGATGCAGCTCCTGCTCAGCAGCGCCAAATTTTAGTTAAGGGGATCCTAGAGTACTGTTCCCAGAACAGTATGGTATCACCACAAAAATTTCCAATTTGCTCTGGACTTTCCCCAACTTCTGCTGTTCTTATAATAGTTGTAATACAATGTTTCTGAGAGCTGCTTATATGCCCCAGAAGCAATTTTATGTAGGGGGAGTTATCAGTAAATTCTTCCATCTTGATCCAAAAGGTATCCTTTGATTTTATGATCCTGTGCTCTCCAGGCCCCAGACTACTTGGCCAGATCCATGACCATTAACTAGGAACTAGCATAAAGGTAGATCTTCTCTGCCCCTGCTGTGAGAGAGTCCTCAAAGCTCTCTCCCATGCCAGCCATGCAGCCTGGAGCACAGCCTACTGGAAGGATGGCTGGATGCCTACACCTTAGGGCATGAGTCAGCAAACAATGACACAGTTAAATTCTTCCTGCCTCTGTAAAAAAACACTCTTTGCACACAGACCATACAAAAATAGGCAATGAGCAGGATTTAATCATTGGTCCATAGTTTGACAACCTATCTCCCATTACCAGATTAATGGTTGCTGAAGTCTGGTGACATATTCCTCTTGTAGCAAATGGAACCATCAGTTAACCAGGCGACTTTCAGGAACCAAATCCTTAGTAAGTGGCAGCACAGGTCTGGACTAGAGCCTCTGGCATAGTCATTACTTGTTTGTGAAAGGATACTAATGCCAGAAATGTCTTCCAAGCAATAAAGATTTCTAATATACAATTTCCACTTAATAATACAGCAATAAGGAACCTCATGCTCTTCCCATCTTGCTGGAGGATCCATCTTGAATCACTCAACCCATAATTGGCAACTCTGGAAAAAGGATGATTATATGATCCTGTATCATATAGCAGCTAAGGCCCAGTAAGAGATTACTGTTTGATTGGCTAATATGACAGAAGAGGAAAATGGAAGATGTTATAGAAGATGTGGGGAAATTGGTACACTAATGCACTGTTGGTGGAACTATGAAACTGATCCAACAATTCTGGAGAGCACTTTGGAACTAGAACCAAAGGGTTCTAACACTGTGCATGTTCTTTGATCTAGCAATAACACTTCTAGGTCTGTATCCCAAAGAAATCGTAAAAAGGGGGAAAGGACCCACATGTACAAAAATAGTTATAGCAGCTCTTTTCTGGTAGCAAAGAACTGGAAATTGAGTGACTGTCCATCAACTGGGGAATGGCTGAACAAATTGTGTATATTGATAATGCATTTTTGCTTATTGTTATTGTATTTTTGCTTCTTAATGGGAAGATCTTTCCCATCCATTAATAGGTTCATGTGACCTGCTTGAATCACATGGAAGCCTAAGACATATGTGATGGGAGGAGCTTGCTGAACAGGTAACACAGGAAGGGTGGAATGGGAAGAGGTAGAACTTGAGCAGAGCAAAGAGGAAATTGGTCAGAGCAGTCAGAACTGAGGGAGAGAGAAAGGCAGACAGCTAGGTCATGAGTGTTTGTTTGTGGGAAGGTCTGATAATGTGTATAGACCTCTTGGTTACTATGATGGATTTCTTTGTTACTATGATGGATGTGGCTTTTTAGTGATGGGATTTGGCTTTCTGGTATCTGCGTAAATGTTTTGGTTCTGTCTACCATGTGGAGAGTCTGTTGTTTTTTGGCATATTCATGGTTGCTGTAAGAGCTGTGAATATCACGTTGGCACTACATTGTGGTACGTAGATATAATGGAATACAATTGTGTTATAAGAAATAATGAGCAGGTAGATTTCAGAAAAACCTGGAAAGACTTAGATAAACTGATGCTGAGTGAAGTGAGTAGCACCAAGAGAACACTGTATACAGTAACAGTAACACTGTGCAATGATCAACTATTTACTTAGCATTTCTCAGCAATATAATAATCTAAATCAATTCCAAAAGACTCATTAAGGAAAATACTATCCACATCCAGAGAAAGAACTAATGGAATCCAAATGCAGATTGAAGCACACTATTTTCCCTTTGTGGAGGAATATGAGTTTTTTTCATTTTGTTCATTTTCTTCTTTCACAACATGACTAATATGGAAATATGTTTTACATGATTGCACATGTATAACTTATATGGGATTGCTTACTCTCTTGGAGAAGGGATGGCAAAGGAGGGAAAGATACAAATTTGGAACTCAAAATCAAAAAATGAATGTTGAAAATTGACTATATACTTAATTGGGAAAAATCAAATACTATTAAAAATAAATCAGCATAAAAAAGAGGTAACTGTTTTTCAAAAATGATATGATAATATATACAAATTATCAGTCCCAAAGGAACTGTCTCTCAGGCAGCTAAAAGAATTGTCAAATATGATTGCTGAGCCACTATTAAAGGATCTCTGAAAAATCTTGTGGACAGGAGAGGATCTTGTGACTGGAGATGGATAACTTTTGTCCTGATTCTAAAAAAAAAAAAAGCATAGAGTCTTCAAAGTATAGTGCTATATGTTAGTGCTAAAAAAAAAATGATAAGTGGTTGCTCTAATGGACATAGAGCTCCAGATGCCTAGCAGTGACTTATTCTGGCCACCTCTTGATAGAGTAAAGACTCCACACATCCTGATTTTTATGGTCAAAGACCTCCAGAAATATGGGCTTTATAGAGTCAGAAAGGCCCAAGGGGACAGATGGGGGGCAGCCTCCTTTAGATCTTAAATATGAGCTATTCTGGGCCCCACTTGAAAGAAGGAGACTTGTAGGTGACTCAGTAAGTAGGAACCACCAAAATGCCCATCTGGGGAAGGTAGATTCTTCAAAACCTGAGGAGACCAATAAATCTCTGGGTTTCCTTGATAGTGGTGAAACAAGTGACAGTAGCTCATTCCAGACTGTTCCAAGAATCCTCTAGGCTTTCCCAGCCCACTCTATTTCCCAAAACTTGAAGAAAGAGGGCTGAAGCCTGAATTTTCTTATGGTTGATGTTCCACCCCAGTCCTTCAAGTGATTCACCACCTGATCTAGGACCTCTGCTTCATCTGACCCAGTTGACATTATATTGTCAGTGTAGTTGTACATATCAATACTCCAGGAAAATAAGTGTCTTCCAGGTCTCTGCCCTCCATAAAGTAGCAATATAAGAGAGAGTTCAGGTGGTCATATAGGACTGAAAGTATACAGGACTCCTTCCCAGGTGAAAGCAAAATATCTCAGCCACAGGAATAGAGGAAAAAGCCCTGAGAAGTTTAATAAATCCCATACTACTCATCCTGAGCTGGTCTTGTGTAGCCTACAACATTAACAAGATCAGGAACAATCATAATGATGAGCATGATAATTTCATTCAGCCCCCTGTAGTCCATCATAGGTGGTACCAGGTACTAACTGCCTTTCTCCCAGGTAACACAGGGTTGTTATAAAGGAGCTAGTACAATGAAGTACTCTAGCTCTATCACTACAGAAAATATACTTTCATCCCCCTCATTCCCACCCAGGAACTCAATATTGTATGTATTAACTACTTAGGATGGTTCAGATCACTTTAAGGGTTTTCATTTGGCCCTACCCACAATAATATGCCTAGACATTGCCAAAATGGCTTACACAGATACTATACCCTTTGTAGCCTCTCCAGAATTGGGCAAAGGGCTTCAGAGGATACTTCTAGTTTGGGTAGGGTTGAATGGCCCCTGGTTCCTAATTACTGAATTTCCCTGTACACTTTTACTAGCACCCCCATACTCTGGCCATCAATTACTTCCTTATCAACACCATATTTCAGGAGCCATGCTCCAAACCCTCTCCAGGAGATGGTATCATTACCCTTTGCTTACCTAATAGGACTGTAGGTTCTGTGACTCCCTCCCCTAGCCCCATCCTAGAGTGCCTATTTGCACTGACAGCAGTATTTGTCCAAGCAATAACTGTCCCAGCCTCCTGCTCACAGTTCATCAACTGATCAGCCCACACCTGTATGATGGGTAAGACCTAGAGATAAATCTGAAGTCATCCAGGTGGAGTTTCACCTGGAAGGCAGTGTTTAAATACCTCTGGAAGGTTGGGCAGGATGTGCATGTTGGGGTGAGGGACACATAAATCCAGTCTATCAAACCAATTTGCTATAGGAACTTCCCTTCCTTTCAGACCCCCATCATCTACAACAGGAATTCATCTTTACAAGGCCAGGTGAGAATAACTATCTTAGCTATCTAAAAGGGCCAAAGAGATTTCCCAGTCTAGAGAAAAATTGAGTTGATGGGCACAGAGAGCCTTTCAGTATTGGTTACATTAGCCTATTTCCTCAGGAGCCATTTTTCCATAGACTCCATATTTCTGTTTGAATCTCTCCTACACCCACAAAAGTTCCTTGACAGAAACAGTCTCTTCCTCCGAGTTTCTCCACAACCACCACCTGCTCCCTTAGAGTCTGCTTTTGTCCGTTCTCCTTGAGAACAATATAAGATAAACCTGAACTTTCCACCCACCAGTGGGAGTTCCCTAGTCTCAGTCCCAAGTCTGCTGTCCTCCAGAATCCTGGCTTTGATCTTAGCAGGAACTGAAACCTCTGGGTCAGAAACCATAGCAGGGTTTCCTTGCCTGGTTCCCTCTTTTCCCACTCCCATCTGGGGAAACCTCTTGACTTGTGTGACCCCTATTAACTCTACCTTGGTTTTCATTGCAAGATACCTGAAATGTGACAGTCCTGTCTCGAAGGGTTGCCCATTTACTTTTAGTCTTATTACATTGGCAATCCACCTTCTGCAGAAGACTCAGTAGCATCCAGAGAATGCTGGCCTTGTTACTTTCTTTACCCATCTGAATAGCCTCCTCCAGCACCCAGTGAGCCAATATCTCTGCCTGAACTAGAGACTTACAGATAAACTCAATAAGCCATGCAGCCAGTATGCTACCATCCAATCACACCAGCCTACTCTCTACATGGGTAGGACTTTTTATGACGTCAAAGACCAGAAAGTAGGTCAGGGAAGCTGAGGCCAGTCAGGCTCCAAGGACAGCTCTGTCTTCTTTTAAGTAAAGTTTTCCCCGTGTTGTGCATGGGAGAAAAAAAGTTGCATCAGGAAATGCTGGTGCTATCACACACACACACACACACACACACACACGCAAGGGAGCTTCCCACCCAGTGCTGAGGAATTTATCCTCCACTAGTCTGGATTCTGCATTTATCGTTATATCTCTTTAAAAAATACTCAAATCAAATAATCTGTGGTTCTGCCCATGCTTTGTATGTTGAAATTGTACCTTGTTTTGGTCCCCTGACCACTCCCCTCCGAATTAATATATGAAATAAGTTTATAATTAACTAATACAAGATAACGATAGTAGAAAGATTGCAAAGGGAAACTTAAAGGTCACTAACAAACTGCCACATAAATTAAGGGAGTATAGCAGTTACTTACAAATGGTCTCATAAATTGAAGAGCATAGAAGTTACTTGGAAATGCCTCTTAAATTAACTGAGGCCACATCCTGAGACTATGTGCTAAATTAAGGGAAACCAGCTTGACCTTATGCAATGGTCTCTTGGTCCTTCTGAGGGCCTTGGTCTGTAAACCTCAAATAAGCTCCAGACACAGGAAGTAAGGCAGTAAAATCCAGCAAAGCATTATAATAATGAACTAACCCTAAGGCATTACTAATAACTTTGAGATGTATGGATATGTTAATGACCCCTGCCACCAAAATCTTACAAAAATGGGACTCCTGCTAAGGGGTCATCATTTCTCTGATGGCATGGTCTTCTTCAGCAATGAAGGACAAACACAAGAGCCATACTGCCTAGGTGTTCCCACCTCTGATCCACACTGATTGTAAATGACTCAATGCTCTTCTACCTTCCCATTCTTTTCCCCCACTGCTACCTACCTTTCTTTAGCCCCCCATCTTATTCCAGTGCCATTTGCCCCTTTTTTTCTGTGCTTTATTAAAGTATGGCTGAAGCAGTATTCTCCATTTGCTACCATTATGGTCCTTCCCAGCAAGTATCCCAAAACTTGCCTGTGCCTGCCCCACTTCAACCCAAAGGAATTCCCTCATGGTCTCATTCTTTAGCCATAAACAGGGAGCATCTGGACTAAGACCATATGCTACTTCTAGTTAATGTGAACAAGGACAGCTAGGTGGTACAGTGGATAGAGCAGTCTGGAACCAGAAGAATTCATCTTTGTGAGTTCAAATCCATCCTCAGGCACTCATCAACTGTGTGACCCTGGGCAAGTCATTTAACCCAGTTTGTCTCAGTTTTCTGCAAACCACTCCGGTATCTCTGCCAAGAAAACCCCAAAATAAGATCACAGAGAGTCAGATATAACTGAAAAACAACTTAACAACAATATGAACAAGCATAGCAAGATGAATTCATCAGTAGAAAGCAAAGATGGGCAGCTAAACCTCATATTCCCTTCTTTAATTATTTAATTTAATTAACTATTTAATTTAATTTAATTTAATTAATTTAATTTAATAATTAATTTAATTATTTTAAATTTAATTTAATAATTCCATAAGTTAATTAACAATTCACCTTGCATCTAGAATCTCCCCTCTCAGTCAAGAACTCTATGTTTTCTGCACAGAGGCATTCCACTTCTGTCGCATGGTCTACCACACAACCTTAATTTCAGGGAAAGACATGTCAAAGGGTTCAAGGAAAGAAGAAGTAGAAGCCCATGACCTAATCCTCTTATAAGAGAAGTTGCCTCAAAATATTCAAGATGTTCTCAAGAAGTAAATTCTGAAAAATACAAATGAAAAAAGCCACTCCAATGAAGAAAGCAGTGAGGAGGGAAGCTGTCTAAAATATCAATGTGGGTACATTCAGAACTCACCAACAAGTTTAGATTTTTAAAAGGTGTATCCTAGTTATTCAGACAAACTGCCCTCCATAGTAGCATCAGCTGGCTATGTACATATGCGAGATGGAATCAAGTTCATGGAACTGAGGATGAATACAAAAGAAAAACATGGTCCTGAGAGAGTTTTGTCAGGAGTGCTAAAGTTTAGAATGAACCAGGTTGTAATAAAAATTGTCATATGTAGCAAAACAACAACAAAGGCATTTTTATCAATGCTAGAACACGAGGAGGATTAAAGGGAAAAGACCATAGTTCAGGAGATGGGACAATGACAGCAGGGTCACAGAAAACAGAGTTAGTTCATTCTTATTTTGTTCCTTTTTGCTAGGGACAGAGAAATGAGGTTTGGACTCAGTAGGACAGATGTAGTCAACAGGAAGTTAAAACCCCAAATATGCTTCCTTCAATAACTTCAAATCAGCATATCCAGAGGAACTGCAATGCGGGTTACTGAAACAACTGGTGGGAGTGATTACTAAACAACTGTCAATGAGCTTTGAAAGTTCATGGGAAAGATAAGCAATGCTATGGGATGGGAGAAAGGCATATGTTGTGCTGATTTTGAAAAAAAAAAATGAAGAGTGCAGAGTCCACCTAGGTGCCTTTGATTCCTTGCAAAATTCTCAAACACATTATTTAAGGAAGTATCTGTGACCACTTGGAAAGGAAAGCAGTGATCTCTAAGCTCAAATGTGACTTCCTCAAGAACAAATAATTCCAGCGAAGCATGCCTGCAGCCTCTCAGCCAAAGGTTGCAAAATGAGGCAAATATCTCTAGTTATGTTTAATATGCCAATTTATTTTCTTTAATTGTACTTCTTTCTACAAGAAAGGATCATACAGAGTGAGGGGGTGTCGATGGAAAATGACAATGAATTTTTTAAGACCATCAATAAAATGATCCCAAAAAACCATGCCAGACTAACCTCATCTCTTTTATGACACAATTAGTTTGGTAGATAACATGAATGATAGAGTAAGCTTATATTTCATCATAACTTTTGACAAAATTTCTCATGCCATCCTTGTGAACCATGTGGAGAGAAATAGTCTAGAAGATACTAGTGCTAGGTGGATTCTGAAACAGTTGTGATCAAGACCAAAGAATCATCATTAATAGATCCATATCAGCTTAGAAGGAAGTCTCTAGTCAAGTACTTCTGAAAGACATCCTTGGTTTTTTAACATTTTTATCATTTACCTAGATGAACTATCTGAAGGACCTCACATTCTATCTGGGATCACTCTTCCATTTGAACCGTGGACAAGACATTTTCCATGACAGTGGGAAACATCTTGGGCCAGCATACATCTCCCTGTATTACCCTTCACTTGACACAGATAATCAGAGGGTCATTTAATAGTTATTTTTGTGTTTGCATTTGTCACAGAATTTTGTGTGATCTTTTTATATGATTCCATGAATAATATGAATGCATGGTGGTAATCAATATACAATTAACACAATGGGATCTTATATTCTCTGCACCTTTCAGCCAAATCACCATTGTTTAGTCATTTCAGCCATGTCCGACTCTTCATGAAACCATTTTGGGATTTTCTTGGCAGATACTGTAGTGGTTTGCCATTTCTTCTCCAGTTCATTTTACAGATGAGGAAACTGAAGCAAACAAATTTAAGTGACTTGTCCAGGGTCACACAGTTAGTAAGTATCTGAGGATAGACTTAAAGTCAAGATGAGTCTTCCTGACTCCGGGCCCTGTGCTCTATTCACTGCACTACCTATCTGCCCCCATCTCCACTATGGATTTCCTCAATAAACTTGGTCTGATCCATCTACTCTACAAAAGTTTGTCTCCCTCAATGCTATTTCTGTTTTTTCAAATATAGTATATTTTTGGATAGGTTGTTAGTATCCAAATATAGTGATTCTTAGATTATTCCATTTTCCATCTATTTGCTGTTTCTATGACAGTTTAAGCTATGAATGATCCTGGAAGAAAATGGTTCAATTGGTGTCATAGAAGGCTTTCTGCAGACTAATTTTCACTTACATGGCTTTTCACTATTTCACAAAATAACACGGCTTGTAATTTCCTGCTTTCCTCTTCCATGGTGTTTTACAGCACCCATCACTGTAATGAACACTTAATAGACACTCAATAAATACTTATTGATTGAGAAGACATGGTAGTCTATTAGAAAGATAATGAAAACCCTATTTTAATTCTTGGCTTAGCCATTTTCTGTTTGAAACAACCACTTTTTTCTCTGAACCTCAGTTTCCTCATCTTGACAAATATAGTTGACAAATGCTTGCCTCATGTGTTTCACAGGAAGTCCTCTCAGGTCAGTACCTCAGAAAGGAGCACAGTATTGGATAGAACAGAATACCTCCACTTGAAGCAAGGCTCCAACATATTTATTAGAAAAGAACATGTGAGTACTGAATAGTCTGGTTGTACAGAATGACCCTTTTCCATTCTGAAGATCCCTATGATTAGAGAAAATATGCACAAGGCATGCTTTCTTTCCTGGGGATAAGGCTCTTGCCCACATACTATATTTCCATTCTATATTCCTTTGTGATGTTTTGATTAAGAGAATGGATTCATGCTGAAATTCAAAAAGGATTTTAATGCATCCTTTCCATAAAGTCTTGTCATACTTGTAATACATAAGAGGGTAGAGTCTGAAACTGGCTGGCAAAGGCTTTTCTCTTCTTTCAGGTTCATCCTTTTTGAGCTATCAGGCATCACTCTTCATGAAGTGCAAAAGGTGTTTTATAAAAATTTTTGGTCCATACTAGAGAACAATAAAGCAGTTTCTTTTTGTGCAGTCTTGAGAGGTGGGGCAGCTAGGTGGTGCAGTGGATAGAGCACCAGTGCAGGAGTCAGGAGGATCTGAGTTCAAATCTCACCTCACACACTTGACACTCACTAGCTATGTGACCTTGGGCAAGTCACTTAACCCCAATTGCCTCATCCTGGCTCATCTCCAGTCATCCTGATGAATATCTGGTCACTGGATTCAGATGGCTCTGAAGGAGAAGTGAGGCTAGTAACCTGCACAGCCCTCCCTCACCCAAAAAAACAAAAGTCAAGTGCGAGGCATGTCATCATCTCTCTGATGGCATGGTCTTCTTTGGGAAAGAAGGACGAACACACATGCACAAATGAGTTTGTATTCTAAATAGAAACTCCTGTTTGTGAATAATTCAGTGGTGTGTGCATCAAGCCCCAGAATGTTGCAGAACCTCCAAAGAAATCCATGATTATTTTAAAAAGACCATCTTACCAAGAAAAACTAAATAGATTTTCCTTCCTCTCTCATGATTCAGTGTGTGGATTCCATGTTGGGTGCAGATGATAGGAGTCACCAAAAAAAGCAAAGTTGCAAAGATGGTGGAAAGAGAAAATGGCTCAGACTTGCCAGTTTTAAAGCTAAAGGAAAGCCTTGGGAGGAATTTGTTGCTCTGCTTTCTAGCTTTCCAATCAGAGGGAAAGTCAGCTGAGGGTGCTAAGAAAGTGTCAAGCATCAAAGCTCAATCAGTCTCTATGATGTTGAAATTTCAGGTAATGGGAGGTGGGGGAGCACATGGTGTCCATGTAGTTGAAACCAAGCAGAGCAGCTGATGGAAAATGAAGAGTTTGAGATTGACATATGAAGACAGAGAAGGAAGTTATACCTCCCTCCACCTTGGGGGAGTGTGTATATTTGTGATTATACCATGTGGAAGTAAGTAACGTATTCCTTTATGAAAGCTCCACTATGTTACTTACATACGTATATAATAGATGGCTCAATAAATATTCGTTTATTTAACAACTGAATGTTGAAGTAGTTGGCTAGGGTTAGGGCAAAGCATAAGCAGAGACCTCTCTCTCTTCTCTGTGGTCCTAGAACAACAATATTTGAGGAAGAAGATAGATGTAATTGAAATCTGGTACCTCTTCACAGAGGAAAGTGGAGTGGCTAACTTCATGGCTCCCTCTCCTGCTCCACTGCAGACAGGAATCAAAATCTCCCTCAGAGAGGGATGAGTCAGATTCCAGAGATGTCCATCCATGCTTCTCAATGAGACACATTTAGACTATCCATGAGGACATATACATCTCACATGGGCAACATATACCTTTCATTTGAATGTATAATTCTTTGCACGTTGTCTCCTCCATTATAATGCAAGCTCCTAGGGAAGGGACCATGTTATTGCCTTGTTTTATGTTGTCAGGGTTTAACAGAGTACCTGCAAATAGGAAGTGTTTAATAAATGCTTATTGACTGGCTGATTAAGGAAAGTTTTCAACATGTGCATTGCTAGCACCCAATCCTATTCCCAATTGGAACTAGTAAGTCATTTAACCTCAGTTGCCTCCAAAAAAAAAGCCACAACAACAACAAAAAAGTAGGGGAGGGGCAGAGAGCTCAAGGGCACTGGGCATAGGCTACAGAGGTGAAAAGGGGACACCTAAAGGGGAGACAAGGGCTCAGGAGGTCCCTTTCATACTTCACGATATTTCCAGGGAAGACTCCTAGGTCAGGGAAACTGTCAGGGGAACAAACCTATTTCTCATTGTTCACCTTGGCAGTTAAGTTCTATGAAGCAAGTAGTTTTTGTCAAAACTTTGTTGAGTTTCTCAGGCTACACCAGCTGCTTGCACCCAAATGAACCCTGGGAGCATGCAATAGAATTCAGTTTCCAAATTTTGAGTCACACTCATGGCCTATAGAAAGGTCATTACATATATGTGTACGTATGTGTTTATGTATGCATGTGTATATGTATGTATATGTATATATGTATGCCTGTGTGTAAGTTTATATATAATGTATGTATGTGAGTGTGCATGTGTATACACATATACATATAATATATACATATACATCTTTCATACGTACAATATGCGTGTGCATGTGTGTTTAGTGTGTATGTGTTTGGGAGGTGGAGTGGGGAGGAGTGGTGGTCACTGGTTCAGGCTTCTGATGCCACTGCTTTTCCATGCAAGGTTCTGCTCCTCCTCATTCTCCTCACTCTCCCCACTTTTCCTCTTCCAGAAGCCTTCTACCCCTGGAGGTACCTCCAACCTGTGGTTCTCTCTGCTGATAAAGTGAGTCCCAAGCCTAGTCTAGCATTTCATGAAGTGCCCAGGCCTTCACTCCTGGCTCTACACTATCTCCAACTCCATTCCTCACTAGTAGCCTCCTCTCCAGCCATCCCTTAACATGTCTTCTTCCCCCGAATTGGAATGTAAACTCCCTGAGGGTAGAGAATTGTTGTTTGTTTGTTTGTTTGTTGCTTGTATCTGTATCCCCGGTGCTCAGCACAGTGACTAGCTACAAAGTAAGTGGTAAATAAATGTTTTCTTTGTCCCAGGCAGCAACTTATTACTGCTTCCTGGCCTCCCTTTCCAGCATATTTCTTGTTATTTGTTTCATTGTTGTCCAACTCTTCATGACCTTCTTTGGAGTTCTCTTAGCAAAGATACTAGAGTGGCTTGCCATTTCCTTCTCCAGCTCATTTTACAGATGAGGAAACTGAAGCAAACAGGGTTAAGTGACTTGCCCAAGGTCCCCCAGGTAGTAAGTGTCTGAGACCAGATTTGAACTCAGGAAGATGAGTCTTCTGACAACAAGGCCAGCACTGTGCACTACGGCACCATCTAGCTGCCCCTTTCCAACTTACTGATCAATAGGAAAGCAGTGAGGTGTACCAGATGTAGAACAAAACTGTGATCTGATTATCATCTCACTGCTCAGTCTTTGAACTTTCCTATCTCTCCTTGTGTTCAAAATCCAAGTTGGCTGAGAATGCTATCACCTCCCATCTTACTGCTTTCCTCTGTCTCTTCCCTCAGTCAGCTACCAAATTTAGCTCATCTCCACCTAAAGGGGAATTATCAAGAAGAAGAAGGATGTTCATTCAATTCACAGTTAAGTGTAAACCAGATTCAGAGTCTGGGAAGTCAATGAGTGCAACCCCCCTCATTTTACAGTCAAGGAAGATGAGATCCAGGAGTTAAGTGAGTTGCCCGAGGTCACATAGGCAGTAAGTAGTAGAGCCAGGGCTTGAATGGAAGGATTTTCCACTATACCAAATAACTCAAAACCTTTTCTAAGTAGATTATGAATCAGAGAAGGGGCAAGAGCAGTTAGGTGGTAAATGAATAGAGCACCAGCCTTGGAGTCAGGAAAACCTGAGTTCAAATTCTGCCTCAGACCCTTACTAGTTATGCGGCCCTGGGCAAGTCATTTAACCTTAATTGCCTCCAAAAAAACCCCAACAACAACAAAAAAAAGTGAGGGAGGGAGCAGAGAGCTCAAGGGCACTGGGTATAGACTACAGAGGTGAAAAGGGGACACAGAAAAGAGAAACAGGGGCTCAGGAGGTCCCTCTCTTACTTCACAATATTTCCAAGGAAGATTCCCAGGTCAGGGAAACTATGTGTGTCAGGGGAACAAACCTATTTCTCATTGTAAATCCAACCAATTCAGGCAGAATTTGAACCCAGTATCTTGGCCTCATTCATGCCATATACTAAACAAACCAACTGACTCTTTTGGGCTGTAAAAAGACAGGGAGAACTCTGGAGGTTGGGTTAGAGAGCCAAGAGGTTGGAAGAGTAGGAAGGAAATGTAAAAAGAATCGGATAATTTGTTCTGAACAAAAGCCTGAGGCAAGACAACATCATGGAAAAGTTACCAATAATTGGGAAGTCTAGGGTCTGGTTTAGCTATGTGACCAACTAATCATTTAACCATGAGGAAGTCACCTATCTGGAACCTCAGTTTCTTCATCTATGAAACGGGGAATTTGGATTCCTCTATCAGATCATAACCTTTCATCCTTCTATTTTTCTCTCCACTTCATTCCTGCTAAACCTTTTCTTCATATCCACCATTCTTCCCAGCCCCTCCATCTCTCAATACTTTTTCTAAGCCATAACCTCTAGTCTGGTTTCATTTGCTTCCCTTCCCAATCTTGATCCTACAGTCAATCCATTCAATTATGTTCTATTCTCTACTCTAGAATCTCTCAGCCCCCTTGTCCCCTCACCCATCAAGCCAAGTTAAACTCCAAGCCAAGAATACCTCCACCATCTGCATTCTTCTCTTTTATTAATGAGTTGCTAAACAGTGCTGGAGATAGTCATATAACTGCACTGAGTGGGTATACTACAAGTTGCTGAGTTTTCTAATTTCAGGTAGATTCAGGTAGATATAGTAGCAGTAGCAATCTTTTTAAATCTTATGACTATCCATCATACTCTCCACTGTTATTGTTCCAAAACTTTTCTTGTCTCCTCCAGAGTACCAAACTGTCTTCCTCTCAGCAGAGGACCTTCCCTCATACATTACTCAGAAAAGAGCATCTATTTGCCAGTTTTCTCTTCTCGCATGTTCTACATGTTAAATCCCTTGTTGACATCATCCTCAATTCTACCATCTTTTGCCTCAGATGAAAAGGTAGCCCTTCTTGCCAAGGCCAAACCCTCCACTTCTGATGTTGATCACATCTACTCCTGTCACTTCAGCCAGTTTGTCCCCACAATCACCCACTCTCTAATTTTCAGTCTCTCCTTATCTACTGGCTCCTTCCCTGTTGCCAACAAACACACCCAGATCTCCTGCCTTTTTAAAAACCCCTTCATTTGATCTTACTAGATTCTCAAGCTACCATTCCATATTTTTTTCTTCCCTTTTACAGTCAAATTCCTTGACAAAATTGTTTATATTTGTTGCCTCCCACATCCTTCCCTCTCACTCATTTCTCTACCCCTTAAAACATTTGGATTCTAGTCTCTTCAACTCAAAGGAAACTTTCTTCTTCAAGGTTACCAATGTTTTTTCTTAATTCCAAAATCTAATGTCCTCTGTTCAGTCCTAACCCTTCTTTACCTCTCTGTAGCATTTCACGATGTTGACTAGCCCCTCCTCCTGTAAACTTTCTACTCTCTCAATTTTTGAAACATTATTCTCTCCTGGTTCTCCTCCTCCCTCTCTGGCTGGTTCCTCTCAATCTCCTTTGCTAGATCTATATTTTGTTCACTATGTGTGAGCGTACAACGGGGTTTTATTCTGGCCTTCTATTATTTACTCTCTACAAGGTGAGTTCAATGATTATTCCTATGCAGACGATGCCCAGATCTATATGTCCATCTCCAGTGTCTCTTTAGAGTCCCAGTATTATATTACCAACTGCCTACTGGACATAATCTTACTACAGTTCCCTCCATAAGCATCTTAAATTCAACATGTACAAACCAGACCTCAATACCTTCTCCCTCCACTGGAAAAACAAAACCTCCACCCTTCCTAGTTTCTTAACTTAAATGGTTCTGTTGAGAGCAGAAACTCCTTCTAGTCACCCATGTATACAACTTTGGGGTCATCCTTGATTCCTTACTCTCCCTAACCCTCACATCCAATAAATTGTCAAATATTGTCAAATCTGCCTCTGCAACATATCCAGTACCTTGCACCTGTCCCCTTTTCTCCACTTACACAGCCCAGTCCCCAGACCTCCGCATTTCTCAGCTAAAATATGGTACTATTCTCCTCATTGGCCTCCCTCCCCCAAGTCTCTCCCCTATCCAATCTGCCCTTCACACAGAGGACACGGTGATATCTCTAAAGTACAAGTCTGACTACCACACTCCCCTGTTTAATAAACCCTAGCTACTGTCTAATGGCTAGAATAAAAAAAATAATAAATTTCTTCACTCAAGCCTTTCATAATATGATTCTGACCTAGGTTTACAGTCTTATGATTAATAGATATAAGGAAATCAGAAATAGGAACAGGATCAGGGGGATGGAAAGGATAGAGAAAATTGGTGCAGTTTCATACATTTGGGCTTGAAGTATCAGGGAGACATTCCAACAGAGGTAATCAATAGTGGTTAAAAATTCTAGTATGGAGTTTAAGACTCAGGATAAGAACTATGGGTTTACGAGTCAGTCACATAGATATATAAGTTGGGGTTCTGGGAATGAATAAGATCACCAAGGAAGAAACTGAAGAGAGAATTGAAGAACAGATGTGATGAGTCATGGCATCAAATGCTATTTAGCAATTAAGAAGGATGGAGACTGAGAAAAGACTACTGAGGACCTTAGAAATTGAAAGGGTTAGAAGCCAGAATGTAAAGGCTTGAGGTGGGTACTAAATAAATTGTCATAAGCCAGGGCTGACCAAGACAATCTGGTACCACTTGTTCGATTCTGGAACAAAATAAAACACTCATAGACCTGACTCTTAACAAAAGATTTATTTAACCACAGCAGAAGGAAGATAGTCCACAAAGTTATTGAAAGACATATTAATTCAGCCAAGCACATCTTCCTAGTGTGGGTCAAGCTGTCAGAACTGAGTTAGAAGTCTCGGAGAGAGCGTTATACTAAGTAAAGCATCTAGGAACCCATATCAATTGCCTAAGCCTTAGTCTCATTTTAAGGAAAAACTGGTCTAACCTACATAGGGCAGGGCCTTAAACTGTTGCACCCACCATACAAGTAAAATACATAAGTAGAGAATACTTTTCCAGAAATGTGGCAGTGAAAGAGAAAAGAGAACTGAAAGTTAGATTGAGAAACTAGAATTGAGGGGGAAACAGTTAATGGTGGGAGAGATTGAAGATATCTGGAAAGAGAAAGGAAATCCTGAAGGATTGTGAAAGAAAATAGGATCAAGTGAATAGGTGAAAGTTTTAACCTTGACTAGAAGAACCACCATTTCCTTGGGCACAGGAGGGAATGCAATCCAATTGGACAACAGTTATTAAAGACCTCTATGAAAGGCATTGTGCTATGTGAAGTGGATTTGAGGGGGGGGGGGGCAGAGGGGGACAGGGAGAGTGGAAGAGAGAACTGAGACATCCTGATTAGATTGGGAAGTTTACCTAAACAGCCTTCTAATAGAATGTAAAGGAGTGACCTGAACAGCCTGACAATAAAGTGAGAAGGTATTCCCTAAACAACCCCAATAATGTAATGAGCCATTGGCCACTGGATAAAGACAACTGAGGACAGGAAATTTCTAATGATTGGCTAAGATTAGCCATGTGGCTTAGATAAAAGACAAGGTGATGCCACTCTAAGACAGCTGAAAGGAGAGCCAGCTTTTAAGGATTCATTTTTGTATCTTGTAGAGGAAAGCAAAAGGAGAAAGTAATCTCTCTCTCTCTGTCTCTCTGTCTCTCTCTCTCTCTGTCTCTCTCTCTCTCTGTCTCTCTCTCTCTCTCTCTCTCTCTCTCTCTCTCTCTCTCTCTCTCTCTCTCTCTCTCTCTCTCTCTCTCTCTCCTCTTCCCTCACTCTCCCTCTCCCCCCTCCCACTCCCTATCAAAAATGAAATTCTGCAGCAGAAGCACATGGCCATAGGAAACATACTTGCAAACAATCTGAGAACATGTATAAACATTTCTGAATTCATCATATTGTTTATAGTTCAACAGATAATAGTAGTATATAACATAAATTGAGGGTTAGGTCCTACAAAGTCCTTATGTTCAAAAATATTGGGAACCTCTATACTAAGAACTTTCTGAGGCAATTTCAATGGAAAGATGGAGGAGGCTGTCTTCCTAGAAGTGAACCACCACCCCGCCAGTACTTAGTATATATTTAGTCTGCATATGTTTTATATATGAGAGGCATTGATGGTGTAATGGATAGAAAGATGACCTCAAAGCCAAGATGACCTGAGTTCAAGAGGATTTGAATCTGACACCTGCTAGTTGTATAACACTGGGCAAATTACTTAGACCTTCAGTTCTTCTAGGAAACTCTATAAGACAAGGTGCCAACCTGCACTGGTAGAGGGAATTTCCTAATCTGGGAGATCTCCAATTCAATGAGATCACAGATCCAATCCCTATTCCCATGTTTTATATCTTTTTATCTGTGTCCATGTTATTCACAACCACCCCCTCCCCGTGCAGAATGTGAACCTCTTGAGAGTAGTGCTTGTTTTTTTTATTTTTGTATATACATTGTTTTACATATAGTACGTGTATAACAGCAGTCTAGTGTACATGTAGAGCAGCTCCGATGGTGTCTCACTACATAAAGAAACTAGGGGGCCTGCTTCTGAGAGAGTCATCATGATGTATAAGGGCAATGCCTTGGAGAAACCCTGGAGCATGAACAGACATTCCATAATTGGTTCTGGTCTGCTAAACCATATAATTAGGAGCAGCTTTTTGGATAGTCTGCCCAACCAGAACATGCGTATCTTCAAAAAGAAGCTAGAGAATGAGAGCCTCCGAAATTCTGTTTGGCTACCCATGGTAACTCCCTTTGACTCCTTTGTTTGTTCATCATAGAAACGAAGGAGGGAGGGAAGAAGACAGAGAGAGAGAGAAAGAGAGAGAGAGAAATGAGAGGCAAAGAGAGAGAGACAGAGAGAGGAGAGACACAGAGAGACTGAGAGAGAAGTGACAGATAAAGGAGAGACAGAGACAAAGAGAGAGAGAAAGGAGAGAAAGAGAAAGAGACTGAGAGTGAGAGACTGAGAGAGAGAGAAAGAGATATTGAGAGAGAGGAGGGAGGGAAAGAGGAGGGAAAGAGAGGAGAGAGACAGAGAGACAGTGGAGGGGGGGAAGAGAGAGAACAGGCCTTTTAATCTTGTCCCCTCTGAAGCAATATGATCTTGTGGATACAGTCCTGAGTTTTTTGCCTGCCTTGACATTTGTTCTCTGGTTTTAGCTGAAGGGAAAGCATTCAGATTTTGCAGCTAGCTCAGAACCAATGCCCCAAAGAACAAGCAGTGACCTTACTAGTGGCATATGGGACCCAGCCCAGTGGCAATTGAGACAGTGCTAATGGCAGTGCTGCATTTGGACATGAACTTGGTGGGATCAATGCTACAAAGGAACTGAGCTAAGGTTGAGCCCATTCTCCCGAGGACTGAAGTGGAATAGGGGAGGACATGGCCTCAGGGAGTTGGAGGGAACTCTTTGTACTTTTGTTCTTGTTATATCTTTGAAATAAATGCCTTTACAAAAGTTAATTGATGTTAAGTAGTTAATATCTGGCTGATGAATCTGACTACAGTAGAAAAGAGATACTTATCCTCTCAGGGAACCCTGAGGGGGAGATAAAACCAGCCTGGCTCTGGGGTAGAAATCCCAGAAGTCCTCACAGCAGATGCTTAACAAATTCTTTTGAATTGTTTAGCACCACAGTCAGAATAATAACAGCTAACATTTATATAGTTCTATGTGCCAGGAACTGTGCTGAGTGCTCTACAATTATTATACCATATGATCATCCCAACAACCCTAGGGGGTAGATGCTATTATTATCGCCATTTTACAGATGAGGAAACTGAGGCAGGTGAAGTTAAGTGACTTGCCCAGTCACATGCCAGTGTCTGAGGCAGGACCTAAACCCAGATGTTCTTGATCCCAGCCCCAGTACTCTATCTGCTGCCCCCCAGATGGTGAGATAAAAAGGAAATTGAACTCAGAGAGAACAGAATGGGGAAAAAAACTTACTTTGTTAAAGAAAATGAAAAATAAAAAGGTATTCTCTAAAATACAGTCAGAAGGTTAGTGAGTTAGAGGCTAAGAACATAGGACTGATTTTCTGAAGTGAGATAAGAAAAATGCTTTCTTTTTATTTGCACTTTTATTTGGTTCTTGCTCTGCATCTGATGCTTCATGTTCTTTTTTATTTTTTACCTCAGGTTGATAGAACTTAACTTTTTTTTTCATTTCCATGATGTAGCTTTAGGGTTGATCTTTCTCATGAAAACAAAACCCAACTGGACATCACAGCTGGGAATCCCAGCTGTCAGTAGACCTTTAGAGCTCAGGAGTTCTGAGTTACAGTGGGCTACGTGTGTTTGTCCTTCATTGCTGAAGAAGACCTTGCCATCAGAGAAATAATGACATGACTTGCACTTGACTTTGTTTTGAATGAGGAAGGGCTGTGCAGGTTACCAGCCTCCCCTCTCCTCCAGAGCCATCTGAATCCAGTGACCAGATATTCATCAGGATGACTGGAGATGAGCCAGGATGAGGCAATTGGGGTTAAGTGACTTGGCCAAGATCATACAGCTAGTGAGTGTCAAGTGTCTGAGGTGAGATTTGAACTCAGGTCCTCCTGATTCCTGCACTGGTGCTCTATCCCCTGCACCACCTAGCTGCCCCAACAGTGGTCTGTGCTGATCAGATGTCTACACCTTGTTTGGCCTTAATATAGTGAACCCCTGTGAGAGGGACAAAATAGGAGAGGGGTTGCCTAAGGAGGAGAGAACTTAGCCAGTTTGCCATCCTTGTGCCAATTACTAGACCCATGAGTTGTATCTATACTTTCAGCTTCGGCAAGATGGGGAGATACAGTCCTTTAAAAAGAATAATAAATTTAAAAGATTTCAAAAAGTCAGCCCTAACATACTTCCTTCCCACCATGAGATGGCCCGCACAAAATAAATACTGCAAAGAAGAATCAATGAGAAAGGAAAAGAACACTTTCCTGATTCATTCCCACCCCCAGGGAAGGACCAAAAACTATCACCGCCTCCTCTGGTTGCCATTACAGCCCAGACCCCTCTCTTCAGTAGTGCTGACAAATTGTACCATTTGTTGTTGTTGTTCAGTCATGTCTGACTCTTCATTATCCCAGTTGGAGTTTTCTTGGCAAAAATACTGGAATGCTTTGCCATTTCCTTCTCCAGCTCATTTTACAAATGAGGAAACTGAGGAAAGCATGTGATTTGCCCAGGGTCACACAGCAGGTTTCTGAGGCCAGATTTGAACTCAGATCTTCCTGACTCCAGGCCCAGTGTTCTATCCACTGCCACTGGGTCAAGTCAGTGACTCTCTAGGTGGGAATCAAGTTCCTCCCTTTGTGGCTGCAAAGACTAGAAATGGTCTTCCCCCAGGGCTTC
Organism: Notamacropus eugenii; assembly: GCF_028372415.1. Lineage (NCBI taxonomy): Eukaryota > Metazoa > Chordata > Mammalia > Diprotodontia > Macropodidae > Notamacropus > Notamacropus eugenii. The sequence goes on along the minus strand of NC_092874.1, from coordinate 95,303,952 downwards.
ACACACCCTTTCCATTCCACCTGCTCCAAGGAAACACAGATATCTCATCTCCCCTCCTCAAGCCCAGAATACGAAGGGTTGGAGAGAGTGGAGAGAAATCACCATCTGAAATGAAAGCATTTATTACTTGAAACCAGTCTGAGGACAAGGGGCTGATGGGCTTGGGGAAAAAAGGGAAGAGAGTAAATGTAACTCCTTCTCAGGGACAGAATGAGAGTGATAGGATGAGGGAAGGCAATGAATGAGGAATGAGGGTGGGAAAAGGGAGCAGTGGGAGGGGTAAAAAAAAAGGGGGTATGTGGAAAAATTCAAAAGAGTAGGAGAAAGAGGCTGAGCAGAATTGACAACAAAGGGTGTGGGGGTACGGGGAAGGTCCTCAATGATGATGCTCTATCCTGGCCCAGAGAGCCCTCGAGGTGCCTGAGGGAGGAAGGTTCTAGGCAGGACGGCTGCTCATAGCTTAATGACACCTGTGGAGTTCTCCTTGCAAGGTGAGGGAGGAAGTGATTCTTCCCCCAGCAGTTTCTTTTCAGCCCCTTCTTCAACCTAAGAATTAAAAGAGAGAAGGTCAGCTCTCAGGATACAGCAAAAAGGGAATGGGAAAGGAGAAGAGAGGAAGGAAAGGAGGGCTTAGTTCTCTCAGAGCAAGGGTACAGCATCCCAAGAGGACAGGGGACCAGGGCTAGGCATTGAGAAGGGAACTGAACAAGGAGCTAGAGTCAGGGCGCCCCCCTCCCTGATCTGGCCCCATAATTCACCTGTAATTGAGAGTTTTGGCAGCACAAGTTACGGCAACACGTGCCCAGAGAAGCCAGAGACACAAGGAGTATCACAGCACAGAGGGCGAGCAGCATGGCCTGGATTCCTTGGAACAAATGCTGAAGAATGAGAAGAGGAAAGGTTTAGCACACTGTTATCGCCATCTTCAGAATGACCATCATGCTTTTCACCATCACAGCAAGTCCCGTGAGTCACTATTCCCCTAATCATTGTAGCCACAATTAATTTCTTCAACTTCACTGTCAGTCATTTTTTTTATCACCCTCAAAAAGTGACTACATCTGAGGAAAGGGAATTGAGAGAAGAAAACATTCCAGGTTCTTTCCCCAGAAATTAGGAGTATTTTCATCTCTTGAATCTCTGCCCTTTCTAGTCCCAGGCTGTTTGCAGCCCTAACCTAGGTGTTTGGACAGTCCCTTCAATCCAAGGCTAACCATGTCAAGCTCCAGTCAGGCATTCATTTGCCCTCCAGGTTTCAATCTTGGAAGGATGTGTCCTTGGACCACATTATCTCCTATCCTCCAGCACCCTGGGTCTGGGTTCTCACCAAAAATATGTCCATAGCTTCCTTGCATTCGTTAGTCCTCCAATCTTTATAACCACCATGCCTGTAATACGAGCTGTTAGAACGCTCACAGAGCTCTTCCAGGTCAGAGAAGCGATTAGGGGAATCCTCAAGGCTGAATGAACAGAAGACGAGGGCGGCCAGAGCTGTGGAGATGCTGATCAAGGCAAGCAGGGCAGCAAGGCGACCCTAGAGAGGAAGGGAGCAGAGGAGAGCAGACCCCGCCTGGTCACTACAGGTCACAGTGCTATGCTTAATCCCTTTGAGGATACCAGTCAGGTGAGGCCCAGATTCCTCCTCCCACTGGGGACCTGAAGCCAGTAAATGTAGAACAAGGAGGAAAAGGAAGTAAAGAGGGATGGGAAAGGAGGAGCTTAAGGGAGGAGGAAAGAGACAGATGAGTCCAAAAGGAAACAAAGCAGTCCCCACTCTTACCCAGCAGGTACTCTGATATTTTTCATAGATGATGGCCCCAGATCCAGCTATAATGGCCTAAGAAAAATAAAGATTAGAGAAGGCTTCACACTTACCTTCCAAACCCCAGCCCAGACAATAGGAAAGGATCTAGAAAAGGGGGAAGGAAGCCAGTCACATGGTCTGGGATCCAAATACCCCTATTCCATCCTCTCCCATTCCAATCCCTCCCCTCCAACCTCTACTACCCTGCCAACAAAGTTAAACTAAAAAGAAAATAAGAAGTAAGCTGACTTTTGAATCATTTGAAAGACCTCTTTTTCCTCTGCCTTGTCCTCTGGGTGCACCATTTCTTTCCTCCATGTCCATGAGCCCCCTCCTCACTTCCTTAGTTCCCTCAAAGACCCTCTTCCCCCCCAAATCCCTTCTCTACTCACCACAACCCCTGCCCAAAAGGCACAACCTATGGTCTGCAAGGGAATCCAAGGTCCAAAATACAGGAATATCCCAAAAGAGCAGCTCAAGACTCCCAGCAATACCAGTGACACCTGCAACAGAGCATAGCAATTCAATCGCTGCCCATGACCTCTACAGTGACAGGGGGCAGGTGGAACAGCTGCTACCCTGACAAAAACCTCCAGAGACAATCTTGACTCCTTATTCCTGAGTCCTTCCTCAGATCAGAAGTCAGTCTTCCTCTTAATGTCTAAGGAAAGATTTTACAACCTGTCTCAGTTTCCCCAAGTCAAGGTTCTTGAAGCCAAGTTTTTTCTCTAACACTAATATCTAACACTAAATTCCTCCAGTTTCCTGAACGGAAGTCCTTGGACAATGAAATTTACTTCCCCTCTTAGTTTTTTCCCTTGTAAAATAGGAGGGGGTCAGGGATTAGATTAGATAATTACTAAGATCACAACCATTCCCAAGTTTCTGTAATTCTGGCTTTCTCCCATTTTCTCTTTGCAGCTTCATGGAATGGAAAGATGTAGCTCTCTCCCCCAGTTCTTAATATTTCTCACACATACCCCTTGGAACTCACTCATACCCCAAGTGCCAGCTGTGCCTGGAGAACCCTTTTGCTCTGTTTGTGGGTATCCTGGGAATAAATCTTAGATTTCAAGTAGGAGCATCCGGTCTGGAGGAGCTTGGCCAGAGCTGACTCCTGGTGGATGTGGATATTGATTTGAGTTGGTTGGAAGTTGGCTTCTACTGCCTGCATCCCATCCACCTTTATCACACTGGTGGACATTTCCTAAATTTGGACCTGGAAATAGATTAAACAAAAAGAGAAAGGAAACAAAGCAGCTGCTACTGAGCCTAAGCAATGAAGGATAGATATAGATCTAGGTTGATTCACATGAACCAGCACTGGAAATGCACTCGAAGAGGCTAGATTTAAATCCCCGCTCTGCTACCGTATTCTACCTGTATTCACTTTAAGCAAGCCTCAGTTTTGTCATCCGTGAAATGAGAGATTCAAACCAAATCACTTCCAGGATTTCTTCCAGCTCAAAATCTATGAACCCTCCAAAGATAAACTCTCCCAAAGATAAAGGTGTTCCATGAGTTCTTCTTTTGTCCAAGGATTTTCCTTTCCTCAGAGGTTCCATTTGGAGACATGAGCAATCCCTCCCCCTCTCTCTGTTCTCCCCTCACAATACCTCCCCTTCTTCAGCCCCACTGGACATGGCCCTGCTATGGTATATTGGCACTTGTACCCTTTCCCTCCTCTACTCCATTCTCCTAGTTCTAATCATTATCTTCCTGTTCCTCCTCCCATATCGCTCTTCCTCTGCCTCCCCCTCTCCTTTTTAAATGGAAGGGATAGAGCCCTGGACTCCCACATTGGAGAGGGAACCCTGTCATTCTCCCTTCATCTCCCCCAGGGCTCAATAGCAGTGTCAACTCAAAGGCCAGACCCCCAGAGAAGAAAACAGACACTCAGACCTTACCCTCAGGCATAGAAAGCCAAGGAAACCAGGATACATAACCTACGAAGTTCAAATGGAACAGAGATTATTAGCTTACCTGCTTGGTCGTTTGCCTTGGTGGACAAAGTAAAGGTAGGAGTGATGAATGAAAGCTGAACAGGGATGAAGGAAGAGACAAGAATTTGGCATTAAGGAAGGGAGGCCTAGATCTGCAGGGCTTGATCACTAAACTGTTTTCACCACAGCCAGAGAACCAGAGCCCAACCCTAGAGGAGGAGCCATGGGAGGCACTGAGAAGGGGGAAGGGTAAGTTTGATGCTTCCCGACTCCAGATACAGTCACTGCAGCAGATTGTTTCCCCAGCTCTGCTGTTTGAGAAATCCCCTGCTCATCCATCCAGAGTCAGGGCTCCAAAAGAAGGGTTGAAGGCAAGCATTAGTAGTGACAAGCTCAGAAAACCTGGTTTGAATTCCTACTAGATGTGTCATCTGGTCAATACTTTAACCTTAATGACTTCATCTATAAAGTAAGGATTATAATAATTGCACTATTTTCCCCATTTGTGTTTAGTAGTGTCAGTCATATCCAACTCTTCATGACCCCATTTGGGGTTTTCCTGGCAAAGATACTGGAGTGGTTTGCCATTTCCTTCTCCGGCTCATTTTACAGATGAGGAAAATGAGGCAAACAGGGTGAGATGATTTGTCCAGGGTCACACAGCTAGTAAATGTCTAACCCTAAGACTTATCTGTGAGAGTGGGAATTGGGAAGCAGACCCTTGGAGCTTATAGGAGCTACACTGCTATTACTGAGAATAATAATGACTCCAGAAAGTATGAACAAATGATAATTGAATGAAACAGATATGTTTATACTTCTATTAATTTCAGTAAGATGCTATGCTTTGGTTACAGGTGTTAATCAACACAAAAAAAACCTTGAATGAGCCCTGATTCCTCTTGTATAATTCAAGATAGGTAGAAATTCATAAACAGTTTTATTGCAATTTGCTCTGTGTCTGACTCTTCATGATCCCATTTGGGGTTTTCTTGGCCGAGATAATAGAGTGGTTTGCAAGCTTGGCAAAAGACTGGATGCTTTCAGTTCCCACCATTTCTGCTCCCCCTTCCCACATTGAATCCCTCAGGTTCCCAAGGTCTCATTGCTTCCCCAACAGGAAACAGAACTAGCTTGACCTGGCCATAGCCCTGACCAGCTAAGCCTGGAAATCCTATCTGGTCCCTACTTCCCAATACACAGCCATAAACCTTCACCCAGCTCTGGCCCTGCCCTCCCTTCTGCTTTCTAGAATGACGATATCACAGTTCCTCCCCTCCTAGTCCGGATGTCTAGCTCCTCCCATTTATGGCTTTGATTTTACTTCCCCTCTTCTGTTCTTCCAAACAAGCCGTTTCTCTATCAGATTTCTATTTTTTCCACTCCACTGATCTCAACCCCATTTCTCTTTCTGGCCAAAGACTCTGAACCAAACAAGGTAAGAGGAACCCTGCTCCCCAAAATGCAGCTTTCTCCCCTTCCCCAACCCCACCACAAGATTTCCCAGACCTTACCAACTCTCCAGTCTCTTATCCTGTTCACCCAGAAATCCAATCTTCTCTATATTATTAACCCTTCAGAGTGTTTGCATGGGAGGGGAAGTATTACTAGTGAGTTTATTCAAGAGAAAGAAGACAGAAGAGTAGGCAGAAGGGACAGTAGTGCCCTATACTGTTCCTCATTCAGATCGATGATAGAAATTTGAGGGAATCCTGAATAGCAATTTCAATGAATAAATAAAGAAAAGGCCGCAAAATCTCCATTTCATCAACTCGTCCCTTCTAGCAACAGAAAAGACAGCAGGTTGTTTATTTGGCTTTATCCCTCGGCCTTGGGGAAATGAGCAGTGTAAGGGCAGTTCCAAAGAGGGATGAGGAGAAGGAGGAAGACAGTGGCCTTTGACCTCGACCAAGGGTGGGGGACCTAGAAGACCATGTGTGTCCTTAAGGCCGCAGGTTCCGCACCCCTATCCTCACCCCTAGCCAAGAATGGGAGTGAAGAATGTGGAGAGACGATAGGAGAGATGTGGGAAGAAAAAGGAGAGGCCAAGCTTTTCACTGCTCCACCAATAGCGCAGGGGCTTGAGAGGAGCTGGAGCTTCTGCACTCTAGCCATTTTGGACCTCAGTATTCTTATCTATAAAATGGATTTAATAACACCTTCCCTACCCTACCTGAGGACAGAATGAGATAATGGATGTGAAAATACTTTGAAAACCAAACCCCCATACCTATGTTAAAGGACTATTAGCAATATTGGTATTATTATGGATCTAATGGGGTTTGGACTGAGGTTTCCAAGGCTTCCAGAGAGCACCAATTTCTTTTTCTGTGGTCTGGACCCCATCATCCAAACTTCCTCCCTTCTCCTCTGAGTCTGACCTTTTAATGTTATATACTTGTCCTCTATCCAGATGGGGATCAATGTGTACAGGTGATTAGAGGGAGTTAATGGAGTCTAAAGGGATACTTCTGTACATTTAAGGTGAACTTCAGGGGAAAACCAAATCCAGAGGTGGGAAGTCAGATTAGTTCATTATACGAGGAATCATGTTAAATGAAACTTCACCATGAGCCCTGATACCTTAATCTCACTTACTTCTAGGCCTGCAAGATGGTTCCCAACGAGGTGAAGGTGAATGGGGTGAAGATGAATGAGTTGGAAGCAGATGGAACCTCCCAGCCATTTCACATCAATGTCCACATCCACCAGGAGTCAGCTTTGCCTGAGTTTCTCAAAGCTGGGAAGTCTGTATTGAAATTCTTTGTGAACCCTGCTGTCACTCTTGGGTTGAGTGCAAGAAAGAGTCGGCTACAGTTGGCAACCTGGGTAAGTGAAACAGTCCTCAAATAGGACAAAAGGACTCCATGTCCAGGCAAAGAAAGACATGGCCTTCTTTTCCTCCTTACCAGGAATGTGTTTGATTGGAATTCAAGCTACTACTACTGTTACTTTTCAGCATTCTCTCCTGATGAAGTAAAAGTAAAGAGTGATACTTTTAGGGAGATTTCATTGGAGATAAATTTATTCTCTCATAAACTATATTTCTATTTTACTGTCTTTTTTATACAAGATGGCAGAACTGGTTTTTTTTAAACTGTATAACACTAAATCACAGAAAACAATCCATCCAAGGCCCCAAGGAAGTAAAAAAAAAAATACTTTAGGTCTTGTTTATTAGATTCAGAGGAGACATTTAATAGATGAGATATTTAGATAAAATTCATCTAAATGGGGTACTCAAATGGATGTAATCTCATCAGTTTCTGTGCTCCTTCCTTCAGTGCAGAATAACCAATTCATGCCTACTCATCCCAGTCAACTCTTATCCATGACTTCCAATGTACTTGGCAAAAGGTGTCCAATCAATATGAGAGGGTTTTCCTTAGTTTCTCTTGACATTGCAAAGATATTAAAGGAGAAGACAAGTTATCTATCATGTGCCCTGCCCTCTTACACTTTTACATTCTTCAGCGACATTCTCTACCTTACCATCATAATTCCTTGTTCATTAAGAATGGGACTGGTAGTTAGGTATCAGAGTAGATAGAGTGCTGGGCCAGGAGTCAGAAAGACCTGAATTCAAATCCAGCCTCAGATGCTGTGTGACCCTGGGCAAATCACTTTACCTCTGTTTACCTCAGTATCCTCATCTGTAAAATGAGTTGGAAAAGGAAATGGCAAACCACTCTAGTATCTTTGCCAAGAAAACCCCAAATGGGATCACAAAGAGTCAGATTCACCTGAAACAGCTGAACAACAGCAAAGTATGGGGCAGGCAGCCTAATGACAATACCATGTATGCCTATCCACAGAGCTCATGTAATGATTGTCATTTTCATTTCTTTGGAGACTGTAGTGCCCATAGGATCAGCATTACAAAGTAAGACTTTTAAGAGACAAAGGGAAAAGGGATTGAACATTTATTAATGTTGTGCCAAATACTGCGCTGTGAATTTTACAAATATCCCATTCGATCCTCACAACAACCTTGAGAGGTATGTGCTATTCACCATTTCACAGTTGAGGAAACTGAGACAGACTATAAAGTTAAGTGACTTGCCCAGGGTCATGCTAGATTTGCACTCAGGTCTTCAGGACCAGAGGCCCAATGTTCTACTCACTGTACGACCTAGCTGCCCAGGGACTGTAGACTTCTATGACTCACTGTCAAAGAAAAATATCTGTAGAATGTGGGTGTTTACAAGATGGGTTTTTGATTCCAAGAAAAATCTGTCATCATTAAAAGGACATTATGATTATTCAAAGACAATTCAAAACACAGAGTGCAATGACTTCTGTTTTAGATGTGTTGATTTTGAAGTGCCTGCAAAACATCCTGGTGGGGATGTCAGAAAGTTTGAGATTTGGTACTAGAGCTCAGAAGGTGGCTGGATATATAGAGAACTGGTAGGCATCTACATAGAAATGAATGGTTGAGCCTCTACTCTAGTTTGTTAAATAAACTGAAGGAAGCTTTTTTCCCATAAGCTCTCTTTTTATTTATTTATTTATTTTATTTTTTTATTTACTCATCTCTCTTTTTATTTATCAAGCCCATAATTTCCTTGGCTTAAATATCAAGGCTACTGGCTATACAATTCATTAACAGTATTGCAAACAATAATACAAGGACAAATAATTACTTGCCAAGTAATAGCTTAAGAAAAATCATAGCCAAAGACATCTAGGCCTCTAGAGGCTAGACCTATAGCCTCACTACAACTACTGACATCTCAGTTCTGGAAAAGGTCACACCATTCAATTCTCTCAGAATGCCAATTAAAATCCTTTCTCAAGAATTCTCTTCATGTTTCTTCACAAGAGTTAAAAACAGTTCTCTCATGAAGAATTTCTCTTAGTCCTTTCTTTTATTTCTCTCATAGTTTTTCTCAAGCCACAACAGCTAAAGTCTCTCCAGAATGATAGTTAAACTCAGCCTTTCCACAGACTCTTCAAAGAACGAGACTGTAACTGTGCAAGATTTCATAGCTTCTTAAAGTAACACTATCTATAGTCTCTGTGAGCAAAGTTTTTGAAGCTAGTGTTACATGATAAACAGTTCTGCCTCTCCCTTATGAATTCCTACCTACTCTTCTATCTTAGGCAACCACTACCTCAGCACCCATTCCACCTAAGCCCTTCTTTTAGCCTGGATATTGGGAGCAAGATATTTCTCTCTTAAAATGTGAGGTATCTGAAAGAGGATGATTGTGGGAGGTGGGATGTCTTTGTCTCACAGACTGCACAGATGATATTGGGAGCCATGAGCGGAGCTCTAGGAGTGTTCTTCTGCATGGGCCCCTTCTTTGAATTAAAGTATTCTGGAGCTGCCTTCTGGACTGGAGCTGTGGTGAGTATAGTGGGGAAGGAGAGAGAGGGGAGATGAATGAAATTCAGGGAGGAAGGGCATAACCATCTTATTAGCAACACTTTTTAGCATCTAGAATGTGCCCAGTTCTGTGCTAGATATTGTAAAAGATGCAAATAAATAAAAGATGCAGTTCTTGTCTTCAAGGAGCTTAATATCTACCTGGGGAAATAGGACATATGCTAGATTATAAGCTACAAAGGACAGAAACCATGATTTATACATCTTTGATTTTTGCATGTTGTGAATGTTCAGAGTGTGCTAAATGAGACAATAAAAAGGTAAGTAACAAGTCAAGGAATTACATAAATAGTATAGGCCATCAGTGCTATAGGAAGGAGAGATCACTGTGGGTTAGGGAGGTCAGGAAAGATTTCATGTATTTAACTTTGAAGAAAAATAGTATTTGACCCCAAATTTCTTGGATACAGTAAGGCCCACACAGACTTCTTCCATACTTCACAAATGGCATGCTAACCTTTTTCTTTACATAGAACAGAAGCCAAACCCCACATTCAACAGTCCTATTGTGGCAAGTTGCACACACTGGGCTGGGAGAGGAGAGGGAGGAATTCATGTGGGGGGGGGGGCCCTCAAGAAGGGTTATGGTAGAAGACAATAAAGGAGAAATGTGGTTTTTATGCCCCCTTATCTTCTCCAGGCTATCTCAGCTGGAGCTGTTGCTATCATTCAAGAGAAGCAGAGAGGTACATGGTGGGTAAGTGCAAAGACAGGTATAATTAACAAGCCATTTGTCCTACCCCAGGCCCATCTGCCCCACTCTTGACTTGGTACCCTTCCCCATACTCCTAGTCAAAGGTAACTCTTGAGCTCTCCCATGCTCTCTTCATAGACCATCTTCACAAACCTTTGTCTATGACTTACAGAGATCTTGGGGAGCTACAAAAATAGGAATAAAAGAACTAAGCCAAGGGTGGGGAACCTGTAGCCTTGAGGCCACATGTGGCCTTCTAGGTCCTCAGGTAGGGTCTTTCTATCGAGTCCAATTTTTACAGAGCAAATCCTTTTATTAAGGGGATTTATTCTGTGAAGTTTGGATTCAATCAAAGGGCCACACTTGAGGACCTAGAGTGGCACATGTGGCCTCAAGGCTGTAGGTTCCCTACCCCTGAACTAAGCCCTTTCCTCACCAAAACCTGTGGAAGGGTCCTAGGCAAAACCCTAAGCAGGGATGCCCCCTGTCTTCTTTCCTCCATAGAGCTTCCTGAAAATCCTATTCTTTCTGGCAACTATTTCTACTTCCATTGCTGCCATTGTTATCTGTACTCAGGAGCTACAAAACTCATTATATTACTATAAGTCACTATGTGATGAAGACAAAGCTTGGCCCACTAGGGCCTATAGCCCTTCAGATCCACAGGAAGACGAGAGGAAAAACCAGTGCCTAGACTACCTGAACATGTTGCAAGTGAGTATACATTTTTGGTGTGATGGGAAGAATGAGGAAGGATAATGGATAAACAGAACTATAACTATGACCAGACCACGGGAGCCTAGGCTTTGTCCCAGGATGAGCAGTTGCACAAGGATAGGGAATTTACCCCCAGGACAAATTTAAAGAATCATTGTCAAGCAATTTTTATCTTTCTAAAAAGAAATCTGACAAGGCCTAGGTTTTAGGGGAACCTGATGGTGGAGTACAAAGAGTGATGTGGATGGAGCGCTGGTTCAGGATGGTGAGAGTGGAGGGCAACCTCCTGCTGGAAAGAAGCTTGATCTTTTCATGAGAGCTCTTGAGTAGGAACCTAAGCTCTGGCCCAGCCTTACCTAAGGTAAGGTAAGCCCTCCTTACCTTACCCAGCCTTGAAACCTATTCCCCAAGTGTTTATGGAGAAGGAAGGACCACAGAGTTGTAAATGTGTTAGAAGAGTCTAGGGCTCTGGCCAGGGGTGGAGAATGTTGCCATTAGGTGAGAGCAATAACACAGTTGAAGGAGTAGCCTATCAAGCTTTTTGGAGGGGTAGAAAGCTGTTGGTCAACCTAAGGGTGGGGAGAAGTGCCTGGTGCCAGTCCATAGAACCCATCCCCTCAGTGTAAATGATCAAAGGCACATGCCTCACAACAACCCTGTGAGACAGATAATGCAAATATTTTTACCCTCATTTTACTGATGAGGAACTGAGGCTCGGAGAGGTGAGGTGACTTGCCCAGGATCACATAGCTAGTAAATATAAAGTCAGGATAATACATAGTCATAGTCATTCTTCAAAATAGCTATGTGAAATAGGAAGGGCATCAAATAAGGGGGCTTTAGAGCTAGAAGGAAATTTAATACCTTCCATGTCACAGGTAAGAAAACTACAGTCCTGAGGTTAAAGTGAAGTGATTGTCCCAAAGTTACATCACTAGTTAACCATAGAATTGAGACCAAAGTTGGTCTCTGAATCTCTGCATCCAGTGTTCCTTCCATCATACCACACTGCTGACAATGGTGATAGGGCAAAGTGCACAGGTACATTTGTAGCAATGACGAGACCAGTGAGAGTGCAGACAGTTTTAAGCAAGCCAGGTGGCAGTAACAGAGTTAGAGTCACCTCTGTATCTATCACCAGACTCTGAGAAAAGGAATTGTGATCATGGCACTACTAGTCTGGATCACACTGCTGGTGGTGACCCTGCTTCCGATAGCATTCACCCTCATGTACTCATGCTTCTGTCGCCAGAGCAACATGCCACCTGAAGAGGTAAGATCCCAGGGTGGGGCCCCAAGGAGTTGGAAGATAGCAGCAGAAGAAAGAAAAATTTTGAGAAGAGAGAGAGATCATCTAATCTCACATTCAAACAAAATATGTTCATCACATGAGTGGGAGCAGGGTTTCTCCTTCATTACCTAGTTCTTGGGATGTTCTAGTGATTAATTTGGACTCTAGTTGAGCACCAATCCAAAGGATCAGAGGAGGGAGTGGGAAATAGCATATCCCAATACCATCCTAAGTATGCCAGCCTACACTCTGGGTTCTGTGGCAGGGGATTGTTTGGATCTGGAGAACCCTAAAACCAGGCTTTCCTCTAGACAAAGAACCCTACCCTTAGACCTCCCCCATATGACTCTAACCTCCAACCTTCTTGCCTCCTCTGCATTCAGGATGTAGAAGAGAAGAAACCACTTCATGGAGAGATGAACTTTGCATCCTCTGCCAAGGTGGCGGAGGCCTATGGGGTCTGAGCTCAGCTGAGCTAGTTGGTTCTGAAATAACCCATTATTCCTCTTTCTACACACATATGTTCTGATGTCACTGCTCAGCTCTTCAGCCTCACTCCAAAGAGTAGTAAAACTCATCCTGCCTCTTCCCATAATTTCTGGGAGTTTCCTCCTCATTCTCCTCACCTAGCAAAAATCTGATAATAAAACCATGACTGATAAAAATCTGATAATAAAACCTTGGGTCCTTTCTTCTTGTCCAGCCCCTTTTTATTCCCCTGCCCTCTTGTTTGCTCTAAAGAATTTTTCTGATATCTGAAGAGAGGTGGAATTAAATCAAAGGAATGGAAAACCCCTTGAAACCTATTCCCCATGTGTTTATGGAGAAGGAAGGACTACAGAGCTATAAATGTGTTAGAAGAGTCTAGGGCTCTGGCTACGGGTAGAGAATGTTGCCATTAGGTGAGAGCAATAACACAGCTAATTATAACTACAGCTGAGGCCAAGGAGATGGTTGAAGGAATAACCTATCAAACTTTTTGTAGGGGTAGAGAGCTGTTGGTCAAGCAAAAGTATACCAGCAAAGTAACTGGCCTTAGAAATAAACTTTGCGCTTTTTTCCTGCCCCTTCATCCTGAACCTCCTTCCCCACCATACCACACCACCAAAACCTTTTGCCTCCCACCCACACAGCCATCTAAGTTGTAAATGTTCTGGGATCCTAGCCAAAGAACATCTTCATCCCTCGGAATGTCAGACTCAAGGGAGATTCTCCCACCCCCACTCCCCCAGCACATTCATCTGGACAGAACAGTTCAGAATGGATTAACCCTTACCATAACACTCCATCCCACCAACCAAGACAGTAACCTCTTCTGTATATGCAAAGTGAGCCATAGGATGGTGTCAGCCAAAGAGACAAAACATGAACAAAGGAGGAACTACCTAATATTGTCCTGAAGCCAACTTAACCTGTCTTCTTTGAGTCACCATATTTTCCAGAGCTGGACGATTAGCAAATCCTTGAGAATCACATCAGCTACAAAACAGGCATCGATCAGTCTGTACCAGACTGATAAACTATTGATGCAGCTGGGACCCTTTCAGATAAGCAGAACCCCCTGCTTCCATGGTCCCATGGTCCCAAACTCTCCTGCCTGCTCTTGCTCCTTCTCCCCTACTGCTCCTTTCCTCCTCCCATGCCACTTCCATGTGGGAAAGGATTACCCTCCACTTCTCCGAGACTTCCCCTTTTTGTAACTCATAAATATTTAAGTTTCTATCTGGATTGCAAACTCCTTCATATTTGGCACATGCCTTTCTCTTGTAATAAACTACTACCCATATCTTATAAAGTCATGATTTTTAGCTAACATTGGTGTAATTATAAACAGCACTGAATGTAGGGTTAGGAATCTGTATTCTAATCTTGACTCTACCACTTACTACCTATATAGCTTTGAACAAGTCACCTCTAGTCTAGATTCCAGTTCTTCTATAAAGTAAGAGGGTTGAGCCAGATCTATTGCCAATCACATGACCTGCTTCCCTTCCTTCTCATCCCCAAGTACAGAACTGTTTCCCAAGGAGAGTGGTCCTTTTCTGCCATTATATTCAAACTATTGTTAACCACACAAAGGGATAGACCTGGGAAGCTAGGGGGAGAAGCTCTAGGCGGGGCCTAGAGTCAGGAAAACTAATATTTGAATCTAGCCTCACACACTTATTATCTGTGTGACCCTGGACAAGTCACTTAACTTGACTTACCTCAGTTTCTTTATCCATAAAATGAGCTGAAGAAGGAAATAACAATTCATTCTTGCATCTTTGCCAAGAAAGCTTCAAATGAAGTCACAAAGAGTTGGATATAACTGATATGACTGAGCAACAACAAACGAGATAGACCTGAGAAGGACTTGGATTCTACAGAGGAGACAAGGGGGTTTTCAATCCAGGCTATCCTGAAGGATAAGGACTGTTCCTGGGCAAAGCTGTGGAAGTCAGCCATAGGATTATCCATGTGGAAGAGATGAGCAAATTCCAGGGTTTGCTTCAGAACTGTTCCTTTCAGGAATCCAGGGCTACGCCCGTCCACTTCAACTAAGCCCCACATTCTGCACTTGCTTCTTGTACTCCCAGGGTTCTACTTTGTGCTCTAAGTGGGTGGTAGTGAATTAACCTATGCAACAAAACAAATGCATTTCAAATAAAAATATAATTTAAGTACCTGGAATACAAAAACAAAAATGATGTCACCTATAACATTAAAGGAGAAGATATTAGTGGTAGGAACTGACCATGTACATGAAATATGATATGATTTGCATGTGATTTACTGTTATATATGCTAACTAGTGCAATGGAAATCAGACTTATACTAATTAGACATACTTCTTATTGCATGTAATTATAGTCCAAATGTGCAAACAATATAAACATCATTTTCTAAGACCAAACTAGCAACATATGTCATACCAGCTCCACTAAGATTCTTTTATATTGGACTTACAAGGTCTTTCCAACATGAACTTTCCAACTGAAGACTGTGTCTCCCTCCTACGTGGTCATCTGGCAAGTCTCCATCAATCAGTGCTGCCCTCAAATGAACATGGGCTGCTCAAGTCTCAACTGGAAAGAAATAAGGAATGTGGGAGCTAGTCCCACTTGTGACTTAAGGGTAGGCTTAATGTGACAGTTTCCAGAGTGTTTCTTGTCATGTCATACTATGGGTAATCCTAACTTGTTTACCACACAATGTTGATTGATAGTTTATTATATAAATGGGGCAGTTAGATGGTGCAGTGGATAGAACACTGGGCCTGGAGTCAGGAAGACCTGAGTTCAAATCCAGCATCAGACACTAGTTGTGTGATCCCGGGAAAGTCAGCTTCAGTTTCCTTGTCTATAAAATGAGAATAATAGTCCCTACATCTGAGCATTGTTGTGAGGCTCAAATAAAATAACATGTAAAGCACTTTGTAAACCATTCTAAGTGACCTTATAATCTTCCCTCTCACTAGTTTAAAGGGATGTTATTAGGAGCATTATTATTATTATTAATGACACCACATATTGACCAAACTAAAATTTATTTCAGTAGAAATTTATTGAACATCTACCTCATTCAGAACACTTCTATGGGAAATAAAAATTAATATAACCAGATCTTTGCCTCCCAGGAGGTCATAGTCCAATTAAAGAAAAAGTACATATGAACACAAAATAAATCAATAAATATGAATTTGTAAATATGTATATACCAATAATTATTAAGTATATTTATAAACACATGTCAACAACTGTTTATAAATATATATTAATAATTATTTATAAATAAATACACTTAAAGGAGCAGTAAAGATTTTAATGTCCCAGAAAGTCAAGAAAAGATTGTTGTTGTAATTGCTGTTTAGTTGTTTTCATGACCACTTTTTGGGGTATTCTTGGCAAAGATACTGTAGTGGCTTCCCATTTTCTTCTCTGACTCATTTTTACAGATGAGGAAACTGGGGCAAACAGGATCTAGTGACTTGCCTAAGGTCACACAACTAAGTGTCTGAGGTCAAATTTGAACTCAGGTCCTATGGACTCAAGGACCAGAGCTCTATCCACTGTGCAACCACATAGATCTTAAGTGTCCCAGAAAGTCAGGAAAGGGACCAAGGTCAATTAAAGGCATAATGGCAAAAAAGAACATAAGCAGGACTTTAAAGGGTGAATAAGATTTGGTTATTTCAGAAGATCCTCAAGGAATGATATTCACAAATTTCAGACAACCAACAGGAGTTGGAGTTGTTTTTTTTTTTCAGAAGTCCTTTCAGCACCAATTAAGTAATGTCACCTACCTCCTCCTAAGACTTACCCGCTTAAGGTGGGGCTGCAGAAAGAATGCCTAGAATGGGGAAAAGCTCTACCTTGTTCATTTCTCTGAAGTCCCTCATCCTATCTCCATTCATGCTTCCTCAGCCCTCAACACTGAATTACTCTCCTCATCCACTTCCTCCACTCTTACTCTGTTGCAGCTGAATTTGAGTAGTGCTAGAGAAAGTTATGCAACTTGCATCCACTGCATATTTGTTACCTAATCTCACCAGGTCCTAGATTCTTCTAGGCAATACTCTTACCGATTATCTCCATCTCCCCAGAGCCCCCAAACCTTTGTTCCACACTGTGGGATCTTGATTGGTAAAAGCCATAACAAGACCACAGTGACCAACATAAGACCTTGTGTATCTGGACATCTACCCAACAGCACTGCCTTGATGCCCCAGTTTCTGGGAATCAAGCCCAGTAGTAAGCAGTAAATCAAAACATTAGCTAAACCACAGTGATGTATGTAATGGGATGCTCTATAGCCGCTCCTTCCTTTGATTCCTGCAATTACCACAGGGTTTTTTTGAAGTCTTTGCAGGGATCCAATATTTTGTATGTGTGAGTGTGTGAGTGTGTGTGTGTGTGTGTGTGTGTGTGTGTGTGTGTAAGTATCCACATGATTATTAAACTTCTTATATAATTATTCTGGAGCTGCTGATCTCTTTCATCAGTATGAAACTCACCCTACTATTTTAGAGAGGTACAGAGTTACCTAGCCAGAGGAATTCTGGACCCTACAATTGGTGTAGTCATCAGAATTCCAAAGGAATGTGAAAGGGAGTAGGGGCTCAGCAGGGAAAAATCCCTGAATGGCCTTTAACCTCCATGTGGGGAGGAATGGCCCATGTGCTGGACACATATGGGCCACCACATGAGTACAGGGATGCCCCCAAAAGGCCTGGAAACCCTCTTGATAGAACTTTGGTCCATCAGGCTGGGTAAAGAAGGGAAAGGGTGGTGGCTGATGTAGAATGGCCCTTTCTCATAGCATTGAAGGAAGGCAGGACTAGGCACCTTGACCTGGAAAGGGAAAACCAGATAATAATGAAGGGGAAGCATATAGAAATACTGGCTTGCCAGTTAGTCAGGTTGAAGAGAGTTAAGTCTGTAGACAAGAAGGCAATAAAGCAGGGGACCCCTGGGAAGACCCCAGGGGAAGATTCATGGAAGGTATAGAAGGTAGAATTTCCTTTTCTTTCTCTCCCTCTCTCCCTTCCTCCCTGACTGCAGCAACCTTAGAGGGGTGGGTGGACTAGAGACAGACAGAAAGAGAAAGACAGACAGAGACAGAGAGAAACAGAGAGATTCAGTGAAGATTATTTAAGATATGATTGGTAAAAGCGGGTAAAAAAAAGTAAGGGAAGTCATATCAGAATAGGAAAGAAATAAGACGTGATTTTAGAAGCTTTTATCAAAGTCCACTAGAGGTATACATATAAAGAAGGAAAAGCAAGAAAGTTTAAACATGTAAGAATGAAAGGAGTATGGACATAAAGAAAGTCATAATCTGTTTGCACAGCGTGAACAGAGGATTTGAGAATAAACAGTTTGGAAACTTTTGAAAGACAAAAGTTGTTGATCTGTTTGTGTTACTTGTATCTGTGTTTATATATCCCTCTGTGTCTTGTTAGCTAACTTACATTTTTAGAAATGTTTTGTTCTCTCCCTTCACATTTCTGAAACTGTGACCAGGTTCCATTACCCCACCACCCCACTGTTGCAATGACTTGTTTATTGTTTTGTACCTAGAGAAGAAGGTCATTTCATTGATTATACAGAGAAAGGTTTGGGGGCAGTGTCAGTGAAAGTCTAAAGGTTTGCACTCTGGAATTGGACTGGCGCTTAACCTTTTCCTGGTGCATGAAGAAAGTTCTGGTCACGTTGTAAGTGACATGTGCCTCTCCTAATTTGATGTTTAAAATAAGTCAGGATTTGTAATGGTATTTGGCATTAAGACAAACTGGGAAAATACATGAATCTGAAATTTGTTAACTGGTTGACCTTACACAAGTTACCTCATATCTATTTGCCTCAGTTTACTTCACATGTTTGTAAAGTGCTTAACACAATGCCTGGCAGAGGACAGATACTGTGAATGTTCACTGTTATTATTATTATTTTCTTAATTAGGTGTAATTGCTTCATACTTGATAACTTTATGTGGGGATTTTAAATGTGATCAGTATAAAATGCCAATGGTGATGAGATGCCTGATTTTCTGTATAAGGTAATTTGGAAATGTATTCACCAGGATTGGAGTCACCTGATTGGTAATAGGTTTGCTTCAAGTTTCAAATATATAAATTATTTATGATTTGTTATGTTCCTAATTTATTTTATATTGTGATTGTGACAAATCAAGAGAAAAAATTATAGCATGACAAGTAAATGAGTAAAAGAGTCACTTGAGTTTAAATTAACTATGTAGCTGGAAAAGTAAGGTTTCAATAAGTCATTGGGTTTGTTTAACAACATGTGCTAAAATTATCAAAGAAAATGTTCAATGAAGTGAATATAGTTTGAAATGGGGTTAAAATGTAGGAGTTGAGTAAAGGAAAGTTGTATAGTCTGAGAAATTGGTTTGAAAGGTTTGGAAAGAGAAATAGACTTGAGAGAAAAAGGGAATGGTATAAGAAGGTTTTTAAATCATAGGAGTTGTATGTAAAAATGGACAGAAAGCTTAAGCATATTGGGAGGGTATGAAAAGGTTTGACTTTGTTGAAGTAGAAAGATTGAGCTTGAAAAATTTGTGTCTTGATTTGAAAGTCAATATAGAAAACAATTATGAAAATCTAAGAGTAGGCTGATAAGTAATGAGTTCTTTCTGAGATGGTAGAACCCAGATTTGACTTGTCATCCAGTAACTTGATTGTTCTTAGTGCATGAACTGAACAAGTAAAAGAGGGTAGAAAAATTGCTTAAAACCAGTTATATTATTTTATCAGTTCAACTAACCCTTTTTTATAGTGTTTTGTAACTGCTATTTAGGGAAATAGATATTTCCACTCTTGCCTGCAGTTAAGACAAAGTTACATCTACAACTATTTGGTTATCACTTATGAAAGCTGTAAGATTGTTAACTAAGTTATTTGGGGTTGTTATTATAATGTTAAAAGCTAAAATTGGTGATTGAAAGGGAGGGAATGAAGCAAAAGCCTTACCCAGATTGGTTCTGTCCATTCAGAACAGTCCACCTTGAAGTAAGAGGGGGTACAGCATAGTCAGTCTCTTTCACCTCACATGAGGTAGGGTGTCAAAGAACACAGCCCACAACAGCCCTAATGGTAGATGAGGTGGAAAGAGAGGGGCATCAGGCTCAGCCCTTTCTCTGGTGTCCCCATTGATTCCCCTTATTTTATAAACTTGCCAGGGACTTGGAAACCATCTATGTGGGCAAGGACATCAGCCTTAGGAAAAGAATTTGTTTGGATTATAAAGTTCCCAAACAACGAAGCTGGTTTACTGAAAATTTACCATTTTGTGTATAATATAGAAATTCTTTCTAATGATTGGTATTTATACCAGGACAAATTAAAACTTGAGAAGAAAGGAAAAACAAGTGAAAAATGTTAAGTGAAATCTCTTGTATATGTTTGAGTCCTGGTAAACTTTTATTACTCATTGCAGCTCCATGAAAGCAAAAATAACTATATCCAACCCTACACTATGATTAGTGAAACTTACTATTTGAGGTAAAAGCTCTTGGTACTGTAACTCATTTTGTTTTGAGGTTTGAATTCAGGTAGAGTTTTCTGATGGATCATTAAGTCAGTAATCCACCATTTGAGAGAAATGCCATAAGCTACTCAGAGGGAATGTAATCCTGAACTGTTGCAGGTAGAGGATTGTATCTGGGCGAAAGCAGAGAGGATGACTTTTGCCTCAGCCTTAGGTAAGATTCTTCTGGTTCAGTTTCCCTATTGAGTTTGTTTTGAACAGAAATGTTTCCCACCTGACTACTCCTAAGTCTGGCTATGAGGTGGAATTGTTACTGCATAGATGGTTGTCAATTGTGACTCTGGCCTGAAGTCAAACAGATATGGATGCTATATCCTGCTATATTATAATCATGTTCCTGCTTTTTCCTTTTATAGGAAATTTCTATAATCTGAGCAAGTAGTCAATAGAAGACATGGGCACAAAGCAAGTATGTGAGATCTTGCAGTTTTCAAACTGAGCTCTTCAGCCTGGAGGTATAGTCCTTTCTATATCCTAAACAATTTAGTAAATGAGTATCTGGCCTAGTCATCTACCTGTTACTGTGTGTGTGTGTATATATATTTCTGTATGAAACAAGGTCCTTAAATGTTTCAAAACGATGTAAAAATAATTGGGTATTGATACAACTGTTGGTGGGACCTAACTGTTATTCTATCAATTATTGACACTAAATTAGAAACATCTTCAGTTTGGTTTGGAGAAGAGAATTTTAGTGTAATCAGGTTTTTAGAGGCATGTAAGTTATGGAATATTTTGTATTACATTAATGGAAAAGTCAATTTCATTCAACTTTGTTCCTAGAGTGAAAAAACACGTTTGTACTATGTGTCCTGTGGTACAAATATGTCTTATTATAAACAACTTATTTGATATGCACTCTTTTGAACTTGATTACTTAAGTATTCTGGCAAGTCTTTTATTATAATTGGAGTAAAGTCAGCTTCTTATAAGTAAATTCATTTGTGTAATCATTGAATATAGAGATGGAAAATCTTTACCTGCAAGAGTGTTGTTACTTATGTTTTCATGCATAGGATTGAATTCTCAATAGCATCTGATATTCCTAAAGAAACTGGAATCTGAATGGAAAATTTTGAGAAAGCAACAAGTTCAGACAATATGTCAAATGTAAATGTAAATTATTTTAATGGAACATGTAAAAACTTAAATTATCTGAAGTTTCAAGTGAGCTATGGGTTCCTAGTTTGATGTTCCCTTATAGCTCTATTGTTAGTAAAATCAAAACTTTAAAGCTTTATCTGGTTTTTACAACACAAACTAGTTATTAGAGAAGGAAAATTCAAGAGGCTATGCCAACTTGTATTGAGATTTGCTTTGTAAGAGATTTTAGCAGGAACATCTGAGGAATCTCTACAAGTAACTTGGAACCAGAAAAATAATTCTCCTGAAGAGTTGCCCCTAAGAACAAGACATTTTCCAGACTGCCCCAAGAAAAGATCTTCCAGAGACCAGACAACTACATGGGATATCCGAATTCCCAAATGAAATTTGCTTGATTAAATGAATATTGGAAGTGGGTTGATGGTCATTATTGTACTACTCTTTTTTTACTTGAGTGTTATCCCAAGTCTTTGCTATAATTGAAATTAACTTGGTGTCTTTTTGTGATGGCAAACAAAACTGAATCTTTTGCTGTTTTTGTTTTAGTATAATCAAGTGCCTCTGGTTGAATCTTGCCTTTATCAATCAAGAGTCTTTACTAGGAGTAAAGTACAGAAACAAGAGTTTCTTTAGCTAGAAACATATCTATCTATCTATCTACATATATATTATATATATATATATATATATAATATATATAAAATGTCCATAAATATAGATATAGATACACATCCTTTTGGCCGTACTGAAAACTCCCTTAAAAACCCCAGTGTAGAGCCACCCCAGGAACCTTGTAGAAGATATTCAAAAAGTTTATATTGGTGACTTTCAGAGATGGAATGTGAGGTCCCAATTGGTGAAATCCATAACAAGACCACCGTGACCACCATAAGACCTTGTGTGTTTGGACATCTACCCAACAGCACTAGCTTTGATACAGGGTTTCTGGGAATCAAGCCCAGTACTAAGCAGTAAATCAAAATATTAGCTAAAACATAGTGACATATATAATGATGCTCTATAGCTCCTCCTCCTTTTGTTTAATTTCTCTAATTACCACGGGGATTTTTTGGGTCTTTGTGGGGATCCAATCCCCACAATCATCTGGCCACTACCCCAGACTGACTCTGTGTATGTGTGCAAATGTGTGTGTGTGTGTGTATCCCCATGATTATTAAACTACTTTTATAATCATTCTGAAGTTCCTGACTTCTTTCTTCGGTATCAAACTCACCCTACTATTTTGGGAAGGTAAAGAGTTTCCCAGTCAGGGAAATTCCAGACCCTACCCATACCTTTTATTCCCTTCAAATCTCACAAACTATTCTCATTTTTCTCTCTCAACGAAGGATTGCCTCACACTTTGATGAGAAAATAGAGGCTATTTTCCATAAGCTCCCACTTCTTACCTGTTTATGACAACCTTTTTATTTTTGGCAATTATCCTCTAGTAGCTTGCCATTTCAAAACCCCTCACCTCATCCCATTCCCCTCTCAGTCTTTGCTCCAGTCTCTAATAAAGGAGACACTTCTCCTCAACAAGTCAGTCCTTCTCCCTCTTTCCTTAATCCCATCCTTTCTGGGACAAAAGTGTATGTAGACTGGGCTAGTTTCCCTTTAAAGAAACAGAGAGTTAGACCATCCTTTGGATTTGGCTGGCCTGCAATAACTAATCCTTGAGTTGTTGGTTTGGGTTTCTTTGTCTCCAGTCTATCAAAAATTACTGCTCTAGAGATTTTAACAGAATTTCCATTGCCCTACAGGGATGTTCTCCTAACCAATTACTATGGTAAACAAGGAGGTAGAGAGGAATCGAATTTTATTTTAATTTAACCAGGAATTGTGTCCTTTGTAATCTTGTTATCTGTAAAGTTGTTTTATTGTACTTTAATGGTCTATAGGTACTTTATTGCATTCTAACTACAAGTCTGAATCTTACAGCTGACCTAAGTTAGATCTGACCCAGAATATTTTGCATGGTCATCAAGGTTCTTTACAATGAAATCATGGTTAAATTCATTGTTGAAATCAGTTTAGGATGATCTGAAAGAAGCTGAGCCTCAGGTGATTGGATGGCCAGATTCAGAACCACTACCTACAGGTATCTTGTACCTATAGCGGTAGATAAATACAAGCAACCATCTCTCAATGGGGTAATGAGAAAGCTCCCAAGAGCTTTCCCTTGAGAGAGAAAGTAAAAATATAGTATACTTAATCATCCCTTGGCTCTTAAAAACCATTTTAGCAAAATCAGATCACCAACATAAAGAAAATAAATATATATATTGTTCTTTAGGATCTAGCAATTAGAGGCAAGAGGCAGGGAGGAAAGTAAGTAGAATATATATATGGCACCTATTACGTGCCAGACACTGTACCAAGTGCTTTACAAATGTTATGTCCTTCCTTCCAGAGGCAGAACCAAGATTTCACAGTAGAGATAGCACTCAGATAAGCTCTCTGAACATTCCTTTCCAAATAACTTTAAAATAAAGCATCAGATTGAACTCTAGAGTAACAGAGTCTACAAGGTCAGAGTGAGACATTCTTTCAGCCCAAGACAGCAAAGGAGGTCAGGAAGAGAGTTCTGTGATGTGGGAAAGGAAGCTGACCCAGAGCTTAGGTGGATAAAACATCAGTGGTAGAGCTAGCTGGTGGTGTCAGAAATAGCCTCAGGAGCTCTCAAGCCCTAGAAGGTAAGGTGACCTGGAAAATGGTCAGAAAGAGGTTATAGAGGACCCCTGTGCTGGTACTGGACACAGGACCATAATCACTTCTGGGTCATAGCTCAAGGAGGAAAAGGAATACTTTTGGTCAAGAGGGAGGGGAAGCACTGAAGGACTGTATCACATCTGGTCCCAAGGGAGAAGTAGCCCAAAAGAAAAGTATCAATTGCAATCCTTAGAGATCAGAGGCCCTTCCTCTATAAAGACCAGAGTTCAGACCAAGAAAGCAGTGACCACACTTCTCCCCAGATCACATCACCTTGGAAGCACCCAAAACTTCCATCCCCCAGAACCAGCTGAAATCATTAACAACCTCATCAAAGTTGCAGGATATAAAATAAACCTGCAAAAATCATCAGCCTTTCTACATACTATTCTACATACTACATACTATCAACAAAACCCAATAACAAGAGATAAAAAAAGAAATTCTATTTAAAATAACTACAGACAATATAAAATGCTTGAAAGTCTGTCTGTGAAGACAAACCTAAGGACTATAAGAAAACAATTACAAAGCACTTTTTACACAAATAAAATCAAATCTAAAAAAATGGAGAAATAGTAATTTCTCTTGGGGAGACCAAACCAATATAATTAAAATGATAATCCTACCTAAGTTAATTTATCTATTCTGTGCCATGCCAGTAAAACTACCAAAGAATTATTGTATAGAGCTAGAAAAATAATTTTTTTAAAAATTGATCTGGAAGGGGAGTGGAGTCAAGATGGTGGAGTAGAAAGACACATATACTCTAACACTTCCCCCACAATCCACAAAATAACTAAAAAATGACTCTCAAAGAATTCTAGAGCAGCAGAAGCCACAGAACAACAGAGTAAAAGAGGTTTCCTGCCAAGGGTAACCTGGAAGTCCAACAGGAAAGGTCTATCTCACGGGATGCTAAGCAGAGTGGAGCCCAGCCCTGGCCACATGGCACTGAGAGGAACAGGACCTGAACAGACCTTCCAGGCAAAATTCCCAACAGGGAGGGTCCCAGATCCCTCAACCCACAAGTGACAAAGAAAGCTGCAAAGGTCAGCATCATGGAAGGGCTTTACCAGCTGGGTGAGAAGGGAAAGGGGTTCCCATAGCACTAGCCCCAGATGGTGGCAGAGGTGGTGGCAACAGCGGGAGGCAGGCAGTTATGGTGGGTCCATTGTCCAGGCAACTCAACTCAAAGCCTCTGGTGGAATTGAGCAGCTGATCTGAATCTCAGCCTTGTACTGGGGAGAGGAGAAGCATTAGGACCCTCCTCCTCTTGACAAAGGATTCAGAAGTCAAGTAATTAGGTTGGGAAAATGTCCAAAAAAGGGGAAAAAAATAAGACCATAGAAGGTTACTCTGTTTACCAACAAAGTAAACAGGTGTCTCCTTCCATCTTTTCAGATAAGGAAGAACAAGGCATACTATCAGAGGAAGTCAAGGCCTCTGCCTCCAGTACCTCCAAAACAAATCTGAAATGGGCTCAGGTCATAGAAGAGCTTGAAAAGCGAGTCAGCAGCTTGCTAAAGGAGAACCAAAAAAATGTTGAGGAAAATAACATCTTTAAAAAGAGGCTAACACAATTGGAAAAAGATCCAGAAAGCCAATGAGGAGAAGAAAGTTTTAGAAAGCAAAATTAGCCTAATGGAAAAGGAGGTTCAAAAACTGGTCTGGAAGAATAGAAGGTCAAGAATGTCAAGGAATCAGTGGAAAAATAAAAGTTAAGGAAGGAGGCCTAGCAGTTCCAGATTTCAAATTAAATTACAAAACGACAATCATCAAAACAATCTGGTACTGGCTAAGAAACAGAGTGGTAGATCAGGTACACAACACACAGTAAATGACCGCAGTAATCTAGTGTTTGATAAACACAAAGATCCAATATTTTGGTACAAGAACTTGCTATTTGACAATAATTGATGGGAAACCTGGAAAGCAGTTTCACAGAAATTAGGCATGAACCAGTATCTCACATCATATACCAAGATAAGGTCAAAATGAAATAATGATTTAGACATAAAGGGGGATATCATAAATAAATTAGGGGAGCATGGAAAAATGTTCCTGTCAGATCCATGGTTAAAGAAGGAGTTTATGAACAAGCAAAAGATAGAAAAGATTACAGGAAGTAAAATAAATTATTTTGATTAGAAGAAATTAAAAAGCTTTTGTACAAACAAAACTAATGCATTCAAAATAAGACAGAAAACAGTAAACAAGAGAGGGAGGTATTAGAGATGAACTTGACACACAAAAAAAGTGTCAATAAAAATTTATTTAAGATGGAGTTCAGAGTAGGGAAGGCCTACATTCCTTCCCCTGAAGGAACAGGTAGCTTCCAGTATGGCCACTGGAAGGACTGCAACCTGGTCAGGATAAAGCAGGACCCTTATAGAATTCTGAACTTTGGATTTCCCATGATACTGTCCCCTAGTCATGTGACTTCATGTTCTCCTCTCTGATAGGCCCTTCCTCACACAGCTCCTTGGGCCTGCGCATTAGTTTCTGACCTCTAACCTGTCCATGCTAGGTCACAACCCCTATCACCTAGTAATGTGGACAACAAAACTTTCCTACTTCCCACAAAATCCCCAACTTTCTTTATTAAAATTTCTGTTTCTACACCTAAATCCAATCAATAAATACCTGGTCACATTCTTTCCCCTATGAATTCTTCCCTTCTATCTCCCCTTTATATGAATATGGGAAGGGAGCAAAGTTGACCAACGCATTGACAGATTACAAGGGGGCAGTCCCCTTGTTATAAGTACAGATACATAGATTCAAAAGGAAAAAGGTAGATCAATGAATTGTCCATTCAGAGGTTCCATCTCATATAGCAGGTCTGAGGAGGAACATCATCTGATGCAGTTTTCTGGTCTGGATGCTCCTTCAAGAAGTCTTCAGCACAGCATCTCAGTATCTTCTTCCCTTTATCTTCTTGTAGAAATCCAGATGTCTAATCTCCTACAAAACTGACCTTAACACAATTTTAGATGACCATTCCTAAGCTTTATACACTTATCACTCTTACAAAATAAAAATTGAAACTTTGACCAATTGTCATGTTGAAGAAATTCACATTAAAATGCGGCTTTTACATTTTACATTAATTCACTATTCATTTCCCTCATCAGGAAGATGAGATTTCAGTAGAGTCAATAACAGGTTCCAGTACTTACATAAATACAAATTCATAAAACAATTCCAACTTCTGGTGATGTGATGCTTCTTTTAAAGCATTTACAATATAGACCACAAACCATTTTTCTTTTAACATTAACCAACTGAGATAAAATAATAATTATGTATGCTAGCCTCACAAGCCCTTGATCTGATTGTCTCCACACTATTACTAAGAATTAAAGGACCCTAAGTTATTGTTGTTGGTCTAAAGTCCTAAGCCTAATAGCTTAATTTTAGACTTAACCTCAGATGTTCCCCTACCAACAATCTATTATTCAATACATCTGGTATTATGCTTACAAAACTTGATTTTAGGAATTTGCCATTAAGAATAGGGACACTGCAGGGAAACAACATCTCCCTAACTTCATGTCAGTTCCAGGCAAGAGTAGATTGTCAACTGGCATTCAGCCAGGCTTAAAGTCTGCTAGGTGTCAGTGGGGAAATTGAGTCAGGAGAATCTTACCTCAGCCCAAGATGAACAGTCACTCTCCAAGCCTTCCCATGAGATCACCTTTTTGCAGTTCATACCAGCATCTCACAGGCTTCCTGGCATCATGGATCAGTGGCTCAGACTGCCTCTCTTGCTATCCACACCTGGAGTTAGACTCAGAAGAATGCTCAGTTAATAGTTACATAAAATCTTAAAATAGCAAGCTCCAATAATCAGTTTCAGATATGACTATAATTTCACATTAGCTAAGGAACATCTTTTGAAGCAATTCTTAACTGGCTTACATGCCTTTCTATACATGTTCTAGTTCCTATTAAATTAAATAACAATCATAAGTTATGGCTCTAACAGATTTACCTCTGTTTCCCAAACTACTCTGTCCCTTTCTAACCCTGCTCAATCTAAAAGAATGAGCTACACATATGATGAATTCAAACACTAACTTCCACTTATGTTCATGAAATGAATTCAAATCAGAACAAACATTTAACTTTTCCATCAATGCCAAATATTACCAGAGGTTACCTCCCTCTAAGAAACTTAGACAGAAATTCTTTTCCCCAAACTAAAGGTGTCTCTGATTTAGTCTCAGTAACTTGAGTCAGTCAATAGTATTTACCCAATTGGTCTTTGTAACAGGTAAAGACTTTATTTCAAGCTGGGACCTTTCTCCATTACCCCAAAAGAGTTATAGTTCCATTTGTCTAAAAGGCCCTGGAAAACCTCACCTTGAAAACTCCTTGGTTTTCCCCACATGGACTGGCTCTCCTGAGGCCCACTATCTATCACTATGCCCAAATCTCTGTTCTACTTCTCACTCTTAATCCTATCAATCCAAATCTCCAAGTTACTGGCCACTGCGGTCAAGACCATTCCTGGAGCCCCCAGACCACCTGGGAACACCCTGGACTCCTTCCTCAGTCCCTGAGTAGATAAGATACAATTACAGTTAATTTTAAATACCAATCTTGTTCTATGCAACAATGATACAACATCACATTTATACTTTGATTTCCTTTCCTTTATCTAATTATTCCACAAAATTCAGAAAGAATGTTCCCAAGGATTTTATCTTACACCTTAGATCTTAAATTTGTCCTAAAAGCCAATCACTGGAGGTCATTTTTATACATTTTCAAATTCTCACCAAAGCAAGTTCTTTATACAATCTCTTCAGCTGCCAGGGCTTTACTTTTTGACTAGCCTGAGGATTGCTTCTTTCCACACATACATACACAGTGTACCCGCTTTAGGTTTTAGCATTAGAAATATAAGTAACAGACTTACAATTTTCACGTGACAAAATTGTTTTAGCTGTGAACACAAACAATAAATTTCAGATGACATCAACTGAATTTTCATATCATATAAAAATTATTGACAGAAGGACGGACTGTTTTACCAAGTGCAGACACGACTGGCTGGCTTCTCCATCCTGACCCATCCCCCTTCACCCTCTGCCCATGGCTGTGGCTATGTGCTGAACCTAGAAACTTCCAGGCTGTGGCTGCTGTCCCTTCAATAGAGTCAGGATCCTTTTCTCCCTGAGTAATTTCCCTAATTTAATTTTTTTTTGAAAATTTACTTTCTTTTGAAGTGCATTTCTTAGGCTTTCTAACAAGCAAATTATCGTATGATCTCACTATCCCTTAATCTCACCCTAGGTCAACAGTGGGAATAGCAACTGCTCCTGAGAGACATTGCAGGGTCACCACTAGCCAAATGATTCCCAAACTTTCTAGCTTGTCACCCCAAAAAAGCTTCCCTCGGTGTGAGAGAGGGGCTGGGGAATGCTGCCTGAACCAGATAAGACTGCAAGGCTAGGGGATCGGCTTGGCAAGCGGAAACATCAACTGATACCTGAGGAAAGGAAGGGGTCAGTGGGGGAGATACCCAGAGACTGCTGTGGAAGTAGGGCCTGAGGCCTAAGCAAAGTTGCCTCAGGGAGAGGGGCTGCAGAAGGTCACACCTCAGTAAGACCAGCTGTTGGGGACTGGGGAGAGGGAGAGGGTCAAAACCCTGAGGGCCATAAGAAGGGGATCATCAAAACTGTCCCGTTGACCCCCATTGCTCCTTTTGAGGAGTAATCCTAGCTACAAGCATCTCACAATCTTTCCTAAGAGCAGAGTCCTGAGAGAGCTCAACAAAGGCCATTTATGTAGGAAACTTCTATCCATTTTCCTTTTAGGCACACAGTGTAATTCTAACTGTAAGAGTATTCATTTTTAAAGTCCCTAAAACAGGCCATGCTTTGTGACCCTGTAGGGGATACTGAGGCCAAACAGTGTTGCAGAAGAATACCACTTTTTTTCCTTTTAAGTTCTTTAGAGAAACTAAATTTTTCCCAATTTTGTAAAAGACAAACCCAAAGGTAAATTTTCGGGGATTGAAGAGGATTGACCCATTACAGGTGTGGGGCTGAAAGACCCTTCCTCCATAAAAGAGGATATGAGAGTAAGCCTTGGGAAAAGATACAAGGAAAAGAAAAAGAAATAACCCTAATTCCCTAGCACCCATGCATTCAGAGAGTTGGGCACACATTTTCCAATAGGGCATCTGTCCTTGTCTCTGCTTTGGAAGGTGTGCCCAGGTCCTGGTCTGGAACACAGACACTGGACTGAACACCTAAGTGCAAGACAGCCTTTTAGCTGCCTGATCTACTGGGACCTGGGGTCAGGTCCGAAAACCGCTTCCAAGGTGCTTGCAGAGGGAAAAGGAGAAAATGAAAAGGAAGAGGCTTCCATACCTTCCAATTTTGACTGCAGAGGAGCTGTCTCTTATTTTTCAATCCCCATAAAACCCTAAAACCTTTATATAACAAAATAACTTACAAATACAAATTGGGTAGACCTTCCAAAAACCATACAAAAGATTTTACAAAGCATTTCTTAATACAACAAATATTTTCCTCTCTTAAGAACAGTTTACAATTTATCACAATCCTCTTGAACCTAATTGACAAAAATTACAAATAAAAGGACCTAAAACTAAGACCTTTTCATATTTGCCCATTAAGTTTCTTTTTACAAACACTGACAGAAATAAATTTTTAACATACTTAATACATCCTTAGATGGAACAGGCTTGAAAATCACATATATGCATACATACATACATATATATGTATGTACGTATGTATTTTTAAAGGATTGTCATTTTCTCAATAAGAATTCTACAACAAGGAAACTCTTACATAAAATTCATAACAGCTCTTTTTTAACCAATTCATCATTAATTTAACAATGCAATTCCTAATATAACAACATTTAGATGGATTACCTAAAAATTTAAACTTATTTAAGTTTACTTAAAACTTAAAATAAGCCATTAACCCATTCAACTTACCACAAAGGACAACAAAGGACATTTTTCACCTCTCTCTAAAGATGAAAGAATTTCTTTCTTTTCTTTCTCCTATCTCCAAATGGACTATAAGCAGGAATCAAGTTGGTTGGTGTTTTTTC
Organism: Notamacropus eugenii; assembly: GCF_028372415.1. NCBI lineage: Eukaryota > Metazoa > Chordata > Mammalia > Diprotodontia > Macropodidae > Notamacropus > Notamacropus eugenii. The sequence continues at coordinate 95,273,140 of NC_092874.1, read as the reverse complement.
CCACTCCAAACAAATGAAAACTTCCCACCCTGTGTATCACTTGTAGTAGCAATTCCACATAACTTAAAATTCAAAGCAGCACTGTTTCTCACTGTGAACTAGAAGCAATCTGAATGTACAACCAAATGGTTAAACAAATCATGCTGCATTCATGTGTGTCCCAGAGGACCTTTATCTTATGCTTATCTGACACCTTCAGAATCTCTCTGAAACCAGGAAGGTTTTAAAGTAGAAGTTAAACTGAACAGATTCTGGAGGAATCTTCAACTGGAAATGAGATTGTCCCAAAATGGGATTTTAACCTCCCGATGGAAGACAGGACAAAAGGGTCACTCTCTATGCTTGTAGCTTCTTGTCCTAATTTGGACTTCTAAAGGGATGGGAGCCAAGAGAAAATGGGTGCCAAGGAGGAGGACCATGTGGGAAGAAGACTCCATGACTACCGGAGTGACCTGAGGACCGTGAACTCCTGTGAATGCTTCTAGCTGTTGGTGACAGGATTGCACGGAACCAATCTCTAAACAGGAATGTGCAGAGCCACAGAAAGCAGACTTAGAGAAACAAGTGCCAGTAATCAATTGTGCTTTCATTCATCCATTTCAGCGTGAGGAATACTCTTTAAACTGAAGTAAAAGCACAATTTATATACATAAATCATAGGTGGGAAAGGAAGCGGGGGAAGGTGGATGTGGGAAACAAAAGAAGGGGTTCTTTTTCCACAGGGTTAAACTTCTCCTAGCTTTGAGTGACAGTAGTTAATCAGAGTGGTGACCTAGCATGATCAGGTAAGACAGAACTTGTGCCCAAGCTTGACGAGATGCTGAAGGGGAAGCCTATCAGAGAAGAGAACATGAAGTCACATGGCCAATAGATGGTGTGGCGGGAGCTACCCATCCATTCAGGGGGAATAAAAAAAAAAAAAAGATTAAGAAAAACTTTCCTGGTTTCACAATAAGTATTGTTCTTTATTTAAGGTGAGCATGTTTCTCACAGTTGGGGCTAGTTGTTGGTGTGTGGGTTACAAGACCCTTACCCAAAATTTTAAATAAATTAAGAGACTTCTCTAGGTAAGAACAGAAAGTGTTTTATTCAATTTTCCTGAGAAAGGGGCGTCCTTCCACCCCGATAGGGCTAATGGAAGGAGGCAGCTTACAAAGGATAAAGCACCATCATATAGCCTAACACAGAGTATCCCACCCCTCCACTATCCCACCTCTCCATTGGCTGGGAGGCGGGCTTACAATCTAAGCACGAAAAACTAGACAAGACCTGGGAAGGATCCACCTATCCTAACACGCTTCCTTATTTAATACCTAACTGACTGCTGATGTGGCTATTCTATAAATAAAGTAAAATGGAGGGGAGGGGGAGAAGAAGGACCTTATCTATAAACAAGGACAGATTTGACTAACTTGCAAGTTTGGGCTACAGTCCATAGCACTATCACAGAGAGAAGAGAGGGGAGGAGCCCTAACAGCCCACAAGCCCTGGATTCCTGGATCAGGTATCCAGAGAGAAGCCTTATGGAAAAGAGATTTTATTTAGAAAATACAATATTCCCCATATTTTATTATGAAAAGTCTTCACAATGTCCTTATTTCACTCATTGGGCTCCTCTTGGAATCTCTAGCACCAAGCTTGCTGTGGAGGATGGGAAGCACGCCCTTTGGTTTTCAATGGCCCAAATATCCACAAGCAAGTTTCCCCTCCTCTGACTGCTAGCTTCCCCAGGGAAAGTTTAGAATCGTTGTGAACCCAGGAACGCAGGTAAAACAATAAATTGATCACCAGAGTCAGCCTAAGTCAAGGACCTGAGCAACTGCAGGAAAATATCAATGACTAAGTACTGCTTTGTTTGACTCAGGATCCTAGGTTGATAAATGAGGTTTGTCTATGATGGTGATGAGGATGAGTTCCCAGAGTCTGAACCCCATCATTCCCCCCTCAAACAGATTGGACCCAAATTCTTTTAGGGTAAAGAGCTAAGGTCTCAGCTTCTGAAACTGCTTCCTGCTGGCAAGGGACATAGAGCTGTCCCTGACTCGATGGGTCCTTTTAAGGGGTATATAGCCTGAGCAGTCATCTGGAAGTTGATGGCTTGCACTCTGGAAGACAAACCTGGCAAGGAGGTTAGGCACAAACACACCAAAACACACCAAACACACCAAACAGGCACTAAAGAAGTATAAAGAAAAGATAATTTCTCTGGAGAGAAATAAAAATGACTATGGCAAGGCCAAAACATAGAAGGGCATGTTTGATAGGGGAGTTTTTTGCTGTCAGATATCCCCTTTTTTTCCAGATTGCTCCATGGGCATGTAGAACAAGAAATTGAATGTAGAACAAAGGATTGAATCTGAGCGCCTTCATGAAGGCAAGATGGAATTTAAATACAGAAAAGACTGTAGGAGGGATCTAGGAGTGATCCGGTAGTCTAGGGTGATGACAGGAGGGGTTTAGGAGAGTCTTGAGGAGAAGTCCAAGGAGGGGGTGACTGGTCTAGTGTTGGAAACTGGTGGAGGCAATCAGGAGATATCAGACAATGGAGGGCCTGGGCCAGAAGCAGGTATTGCCAGGTAGTCTGGGGTCCCAGGATGGTCTCCATAGATCAAACCCAGGGAGGATCCTGGGGAGATTCAAGGAGAATTCAAGGAAGTTCCCAGAGTCTGAACCCCATCAGTCAGAAGTGAGCACTCTTCTACGTAGGACCAGCCCAGCACAGGATGACATCTGTTCAAGGGAAGTCTTAGCATAAGGAATCTTAGGCACAACCAGTTCTTTGGAGATGTTTGGAGTCCTAAGGTGGAAAGTAAGTGCTCTTAAGATAATGGTACTGGAAAGGGGATAAAGAATTCTCTGAGTATTCTTTTAGAAACTTGTTTGAAGGAATGTTAGCTATATTCCTTCCCCAGGTTTGCTCCCAAAAGAGAGCAGAGAGGAGGAAGAGGGAGGAGGGAGAATCTAGATTCTGGGAAGGATCCTTTTGAAATTAAATTTGAAATCGGCTAAAAATCAGAGTAAATAACAACTCTGAGTTTTTGACCGGTCTGAATTCGAATTCTAAATTGATGTGCACTCTATAATGCTTTGTTAAATGTCTTGCCTGTGTGTGTTTGTGAAGTGTTTCATGTTTTGTAGTGAGAAATTTCTAAGGTCTGTAACTAGAGAAAGAGAATATTGAGAGAGAATTCCTACCTTAGGGAAATTTCCTTTGCTGGAAATTGGTGAAAATTAACTGACTTTGCGGAGACTGGGGGGGAAATGTGGCCTTCTTGATATGCATATTGTTAGGCACTTAACTAATAGGGCTTTTTTAAAGGAACAAAGAAGCTGGAAGAAATTGGTAAGTATTTAGTTTATTTGAAAAGTAAAGGAAGAAAGATATCAGTGGGACAGCAGTATGTCTGTGTGCTGGGACCTTGTGCTTTTAGCTACTCCTTTTCCCGCCCCCATCCTACTTCAGAAAATGTTTAGCCTGATTGGGAAACCAATAGACAAAGTAATGGAAGGTTACTAAATTTAAAAATGTGTACTGTGGTAAAGATTGATTACTGTGATTTGTAATTATTGCTATTAATTATTAAACTCCCAAGGTCCTTGCTTGGAAGCCACACCTTGTCAGCTTTGATTCAGATTCCTTAGATCTTTTGTCTGGGCTAGGCTCTTTAGTTAATCTGTTTCAAAACTAAAAGCCTAAAGAAGTTTTGTTTTGTTTTTATCTTAAGCCTTTAAAAAAAAGGGGACAGGATTTCAACTCTTTAAGGAAGGAGAGAAGAGAAAAAAAGTTATCTAGAGCTGAGAACTGTCACTACATGTTCTTTCAAGGGAATATGTTAAGTTATGGATAATGTTTTCTTTTAAGGACCAAGAATATTTGACTTAAAAGAAAATAGGGGGAGTTAAAATGTCTACTATTAGTGATTATAAATCCAGATTTGATGTGATTCAAGTCAAAATCTGTCCTGAAGGAATAAAGAGCAGTATCTGAGAATGCTCTTCCTATCAGGATCAAGCAGAAAAAGATATTGTTATTTGGCATTTACGATTGTAAAGTGCTTGACACAGGGATGGGCATATGTTAGATGCAAAATTAATCTAATGTAATTATTGTACAATTTTTAAATTTAGATTTTTTTATACATCAATTGGGATTTTTAAAGGATGTGATAAAAATTTGATAGCTTGAAACTGTTATATTTGATTATAATGTAAGAATGTTATTAATGTTTGATATGATGGTAAATTTTCCACTTGAAATCTTGGCTATTGGGGCGGAGCCAAGATGGCGGAGTAGAAAGACGCAAATACACATAGCTCCGAACCCACAACCCATAGAACATCTGTATAAAGTAACTCATGGAGAATTCTGGAGCAGTGAGGCCACAGAACAGTGGAGCAAAGGAGATTTCTGTTCCAGAGGGACCTGCAAACCTCTCGCAAAAGGTCCGTCACGCTGCAGACGCGGAGCCCAGCCCAGACCAGCCGTGGCCGCGGCACCGAGAGGAACAGATCCAAGCAGGCTTCAGGGACAGGATCTCCAGCGGCCACACAAGTCCCTCCACCCACAGGTGATGGGGGTCGGTGAGAGAGTCTCTTTGGTGGGTCGAGAGGGGAGTGGGGTGCCCCCATAACTCAGGCCCCCTCGTGTGGCAGAAGCTGAGAGGCAGCGGCAGGGCTCCCCAAGCAGGCAGGAGCCTGGATCCATTGTTGAAGGTCTGTGCATAAACCCCCTGAGGGAACTGAGCCTGAGAGGCGGCCCTGCCCCGACCTCAGCACCTGAACTTAATCTCACACTGAATAGCAGCCCTGCCCCTGCCAAAAGCCCTGAGGCTGGAAGCAGCATTTGAATCTCAGACCCCAAACGCTGGCTGGGAGGATCAGGAGGCAAGGTGGGTGTGAGGAGAATATTCAGAGGTCAAGTCACTGGCTGGGAAAATGCCCAGAAAAGGGAAAAGAAATAAGACTATAGAAGGTTACTTTCTTGGTGAACAGGCATTTCCTCCCTTCCTTTCTGATGAGGAAGAACAATGCTTACCATCAGGCAAAGACACAGAAGTCAAGGCTTCTGTGTCCCAGCCCACCCAATGGGCTCAGGCCATGGAAGAGCTCAAAAAGAATTTTGAAAATCAGGTTAGAGAGGTGGAGGAAAAGCTGGGAAGAGAAATGAGAGACATGAAGTCAAAGCATGAACAGCAGGTCAGCACCCTGCTAAAGGAGACCCAAAAAAATGTTGAAGAAAATAACACCTTGAAAAATAGGCTAACTCAATTGGCAAAAGAGGTTCAAGAAGCCAATGAGGAGAAGAATGCTTTCAAAAGCAGAATTAACCAGATGGAAAAGGAGATTCAAAAGCTCACTGAAGAAAATAGTTCTTTCAAAATTAGAATGGCACAGATGGAGGCTAATGACTTTATGAGAAACCAAGAAATCACAAAACAAAACCAAAAGAATGGAAAAATGGAAGATAATGTGAAATATCACGTTGGAAAAACAACTGACCTGGAAAAATAGATCCAGGAGAGACAATTTAAAAATTATGGGACTACCTGAAAGCCATGATCAAAAAAAGAGCCTAGACATCATCTTTCATGAAATTATCAAGGAAAACTGCCCTGAGATTCTAGAACCAGAGGGCAAAATAAATATTCAAGGAATCCACAGAACACCACCTGAAAGAGATCCAAAAAGAGAAACTCCTAGGAACATTGTGGCCAAATTCCAGAGTTCCCAGGTCAAGGAGAAAATATTGCAAGCAGCTAGAAAGAAACAATTCAAGTATTGTGGAAATACAATCAGGATAACACAAGATCTAGCAGCCTCTACATTAAGGGATCGAAGGGCATGGAATAGGATATTCCAGAAGTCAAAGGAACTAGGACTAAAACCAAGAATCACCTACCCAGCAAAACTGAGTATAATACTTCAGGGGAAAAATTGGTCTTTCAATGAAATAGAGGATTTTCAAGCATTCTTGATGAAAAGACCAGAGCTGAAAAGAAAATTTGACTTTGAAACACAAGAATGAAGAGAACCATGAAAAGGTGAACAGCAAAGAGAAGTCATAAGGGACTTACTAAAGTTGAACTGTTTACATTCCTACATGGAAAGACAATATTTGTAACTCTTGAAACTTTTGAGTATCTGGGTACTGGGTGGGATTACACACACACACATGCACACACGCACACACACATAGAGACAGAGTGCACAGAGTGAATTGAAGAGGATGGGATCATATCTTAAAAAAAATGAAATCAAGCAGTGAGAGAGAAATATATTTGGAGGAGAAAGGGAGAAATTGAATGGGGCAAATTATCTCTCATAAAAGAGGCAAGCAAAAGACTCATTAGTGGAGGGATAAAGAGGGGAGGTGAGAGAAAAACATGAAGTCTACTCTCATCACATTCCACTAAAGGAAAGAATAAAATGCACACTCATTTTGGTATGAAAACCTATCTTACAATACAGGAAAGTGGGGGATAAGGGGATAAGCAGGGTGGGGGGGATGATAGAAGGGAGGGCATGGGGAGGAGGGTGCAATTTGAGGTCGACACTCATGGGGAGGGATAGGATCAAAAGAGAATAGAAGTAATGGGGGACAGGATAGGATGAAGGGAAATATAGTTAGTCTTATACAACACAACTATTATGGAAGTCATTTGCAAAACTACACAGGTTTGGCTTATATTGAATTGCTTGTCTTCCAAAGGGAAGGGGTGGAGAGGGAGGGAGGTAAAGAAGTTGGAACTCAAAGTGTTAGGATCAACTGTCGAGTAATGTTCTTGCCACTAGGAAATAAGAAATACAGGTAAAGGGGTATAGAAAGCTATCTGGCCCTACAGGACAAAAGAGAAGACGGAGACAAGGGCAGAGAGGGATGATAGAAGAGAGAGCAGATTGGTCATAGGGGCAATTAGAATGATTGGTGTTTGGGGGGGGGAGGGGAGAAAAGGGGAGAAAATTTGTAACCCAAAATTTTGTGAAAATGAATGTTAAAAGTTAAATAAATAAATTTAATAAAAATAAAAATGAAAAAAATGAAAAGAAAGAAATCTTGGCTATTATGAAAATGGATACAGTGGTTTAGGGGTAATAGCATGTGTCCATGTGTTGGTGAGATGAATTTCTGTGCAAGGTGATGTGGAAATGCATTCACTTAAATTGATAATGACTTGCTTCATTTTAAATATATAATAAGGCATATTGTTGAAAAAGTAATTCATTTAATGCTGCGGACAGCCAGCATCCACAAAGTGCTTCAGCAAGTGGTTGGTAGGAAAGACCGGGGCAGGAAAGCAAGAAAGCAATCTGTTTATTCAACTGAGGGTCAGGGTATTTAAAGGTTGTAACCACAATTACATGCAGGCTAAGCTCATCCCATTACTTCACCATTCTGTGACTCACCCATGTCCTTGTACCCAAAGCAAGTAACAAAGCTTACCCTTCTCCAAAGCTAGTTCCTGAGTTCCCAGGCTCTCTTGCAACTTTTTGCAAGAACATCAGTATCTGCAAGAACATCAGGTTCCAGGATCATGGAGAACTTTTGCCAGGGTTGTGGACAGGCTTCGCCTAAGCTATAACCTTGATCATGGGGCTCGCATTCCCCTTAGCCCTCTACAATTTAAATGTTGTTATATTAGGAATTGCATTCTTTAAAAAAAGATGATGAATGGGTTAAATTGTACTTAAGCCTGGTCATTCTTGTATCAGTCAGTCAGATGTTTCCTTCTGGCTCCATGATCATGTATCTGCTAGTTTTAAGGGAATAAACAACATGAATTTAACCTGTTTGCCTCTTTTAATCAAACTTTCAGGTTGACAGGTTCAAAAGTGTTTTGTGATAAATTTTAAACTGTTTTTAAGAAAGGGAAATTTTTTTTGAAGAAATGTTTTATCAAATATTAAGGCCTACCAAATTTACATTTGTAAGCTAATTTGTTACATAGAGGTTTTATGGGAGTTGGAAGATAAGGGACAAGGTAAAGGAGACCAGGAATTTTGTGACTCCAGGAAGCTCTGTGATATTTTAAGACAAACAGCCTCCTAGTGGTCTCATTCCCCATCCCCTTTCCTTTCAAAGTCCAGTCATTATTACAGAAGGACTTCTTAAGATCTAATCTGAACTCAGAGTTGCCCAGATAGGTCTGGGAAAAGAAAAAAAATGTTGACTCTTCCCTATTGTCCAAGGAAGGAGGGGCACCAACCCCACCCTGGACCCCTAAGGCTGGAAAAGCCTGGAAGCATCACCCAAGCACCTCAGACTTGGGTAAACTTGCTTTGTTAAAGTTGTAGTTTCTATGTAAAGTGCATCCAGCAAAATTGAAGTATATCAAATTGGTAAACTTTTGTATATGGAGTTCCTTAAAAAGCACCTTGTTTTGGTGATAAATGATCTCTAGTGATTGGCTTTCAGGACAAATTTAATTATTTAAGATGTAAGTCCTGGTAAAAATTTTTGATTAGTAAAACCTATCATCTGATGTAAAAGCCTCTGGGACCATAACAAATTGTGTTCTGCTATTCAGAGAAGAATGTGACTGTTACTGGTAGAGGTTTACCTCAGGGGACGATCCTGTCCTCAGCCTGGGATGGGATCTTTCTGGCTCAGTTTCCTCATTGTGTTCCTCTGAAAACGAGTGTTTTCCCTGGCTATTCCTGAGTCTGGCTATAAGATGGAGATGATATCTAGTTAGGCCCTTGCTTTTCTTCTTTATGGCATGTTTCTGTAATCAAAGCAGGTAGTTTAAGATGTGAGTACCATGCAAGTAGTGAAATCTGGCTATTTTCAATCAAATAATTGGGTAAATTGGTACTCTTGTACAGTCTTGTGAAAGATAAAATCCCTGGAATAGGATATTCTTTCTAAATGTCGTGGGAATTATTGGATAAAAGAAAGGAAATAAAAATATAGATGTGATGTTGAATCATTGTTGCATAGAACAAGACTAGGTTTTAAAGTTAATTGTAATGAAGGTGTATCTGTATGGAGTTGGTGAGGTTAGGGGTGCTTGGGACCCCAAAATAGCAACATGCTGGGCCCTGCTTGAATGAATTCAACCCAAGTCTTCTTTCAGCCAAAGAAAATCAAAGTTTATTAAAGTTTTTCAATATTAGGTAGACTCTTAAGGAATCTGAGCATTTGTATCACTAATGCAAGCAACCAGGTTGAACAGTGAGCTTTTATAATGCCAATGTAAGTGGGCTGGATAGAGTCTGAACACTTTTGGAGGAAGAAGATGGGTCTTGGTTATAGAGGGACTGAGGGAGGAGTCCAGGGGTGACCAAGTGGTCTGGGGGTTGCAGGGATGTCCAAGTTCATGTTCATTTTTCCAAGATACTATCTATCCTCTTCCATCCCCTTTTCCTTTCACCTTCAATCTTGCTCCTACAGAAGGATGTCCCAGATCTCTCTAGGTTCCACCTTTTTATGAGTCCTATCCTGGCTTTTTCCTTGCCTCAAAACATCTTCCTTTCAAGACCTCACCACCATCTCTAACTTAATAGATGAACCACAAGCCATACTCACTACCAAATCTCTTGCTTCTCCCCCATACAATTTTTTTACTCCAATCAATCTGTTCTATTCATTGTGCCCCACCTAAAGCATGTCGTTCCAATACCCATATATTTGTTCTTCTGATTCCCCTAGCCCAGAGGTGAGAAACCTGCATCCTCAAGGCCCACAGTTTGGATTCAGTCAAAAGACTGCACTTGAGGACCTGGAGGGCCACATATGGGCTCAAGGCCACAGGTTCCCCACCCCTGCCCTAGCCTATCTAACCAAGTCCTATCCAACTTTAGGTCCTATCTCAAGTCTCCCTAACCCTTTGAAGCTTTCCATCACCACTCCAGTCCAGAATCCTTTCTCTCCTTGTCTAAAAACCAGAATAAAGTCTCAAATTAATAGCATTACAGAAACTCCAGCTCCTCACGGGGAGCCCAAGAATCCTAAACGAGAGCAGTATCTAGCTTGCTCTCAGAACCAATTCCTCAGTACGAGTTGGGATAAGGATCCCAGGAGTTTTTAAGTTGGGATTAGGATCTCCAAAGTTTTTAAGGGCGACAAATGAATGAAAAAATTTTGATTAGTTGATTACTATGTTCTGGACATTCTATTAAGAGCTGGGGATACAAATACAAACTAGCAAACAATTCTCAGGAAATGCTCAGGCTCATCCTAATAAAGGATGATAACACATATATGGAAGTAGTGGCCAGAGACAGAGCTAGAACTAAAAAAGGGGGCAGAAGGGAGAGTATATATATGGAGGCAGGGCATGAAGATGACTGAAGAGGAATATGGAGAGTCTACTTAAAGTGAAGGTTGAACCATCAAAACAGTCCCAAGGAAGTTGCTGATGCATCTGATCAGAAATGGAGGCTGGAACACAGGAGCTCCTCTCTTTTCCCTTCATTCTTTGTGCTAGGTTTTGTGTCCCCATTCCTACCATCCTGTCCAGCTCCCTCATCACCAGATCCTACATTTCTGTGTACCATCAGGATGCCACAGATGTGAGATCAGGCTTCTCTGGGACCCTCATCTTGTTCCAAAGGCAAATCAATACTTTCTTTCAACTTAGAGATTTTACAGTTATTTCTAAGATTTCTACATACATGCATCTATACAGAATCTGATGCATAGTAAACACTTCATAAATAGCTTTTCATGCATTTATTCATCCTCCTTTTGTCTTGATGTGTTAAAGAACCTCTGATATGCCTTCCACCACTGAGATCTTGTAATTCTGATATAAATTTGAAAGATGATGATGATGATGATGTGTCCCCCTTAGTCAGGATTGCTCAATAAATGTCTACAGTTACTCTAGTGCCTGAAATCCTTCAAGTGCTTCAGTACAACTCTATGATATGACTCAGAAGAGGGAAAAATAAGAATACCTCTTGGAGTCAGGGCTACAGCTGTAGAAAGATATGTGACAAGAATCCATCAGGCAGGGCAGCAACCACAATACAGGGAGATGAGCAGGGATATGGCTCTTGGAGAGAAAGAACTGGCTGTTGGAAGTGGTGAAGGGAGAGAAGTTCTCAAAGGCAGGGTAGGAGATTTCCAGGGTGGGAGGTGGGGAGAATAAGTTCCAGGGGACAATCTGGGACAAGCAGCACGCCCTCTTATTTCCTCATCCTGCAATGTTTGTAGACCTTGCTACCTCTTGAGCCACATGTATCAACTTGGCCCCTTGCCTCACCCTGTCCTTTCCTCCCTGGGCGGGATCCTATAAAGCTATATTTCTCAGAGTAGAGGTGAGGAGTACAGGCAAGGATCAAGTGCTCGGGGGCAAAGATTGTCAGTGACAGCAGCAAATTCAAAAGCAGAGTGTCTGAGCAGAATACCCAGGTATGTTTTAATGGGGTACCAGGGTCACTATTGGGAAGAAACTGATGAGGCTGAAGGCAAAAGGGAGGATCAGTGGTGGAAGGGGGTGGTAAATGAAGCTATTCCCTAGCTGGGGGACCAGAGGAAGAAGGGAGGACCAGAAGGAAAATTAGAGAGAATTGGGGAACTAAGAGGCTCAATAAAACACAGAAGTTCCCATTCATGTTCAGGGGGGATAGCAACTCCTTAAGATCATATGTTGCAGAGTAGGTGCCAACTTGCATGGGTAAAGGGAGTTTCTCCAGCCAGGATTCCCCTATACCAGTGAGAAATCACAGACCTAATTCCTATTCCTTATTAGACACAGCTAGTGGGAGCAATAGATAGAACCCCAGTCGTGGAGTCAGGAAGACCTGTGTTCAAATGCATCATCTGGCATTTGTACTGTGTGACCTTGGGCAAGTTACTTAACCTCTGCCTACCTCAGTTTCCTCAACTGTAAAATGAGGATAGTAATAGCCCTCCTTCCAGGGTCGTTGTGAGGATCAAATAAGGTAACATTTATAAAATTCTTAGCATAATGCCTGACACGTAGTAGTTGGTGTATAAATACTTGCTCCCTCCAAACCCTCCCTATTCCTATCGCTATAAGAGCAGGCATTTATACAGGCCTTTTAGGCTTGGAAAGTCCTTTATATACATTCTCTCATTCACTCCTCACAATGATCTTATGAGGTCTATCACAGAATCTCAGCATTTCGAGGGACCTCAGAGACCAATTCATCTAACCTGTACCTAATCAAGAAGCCTCTCTACACTATCCTGACAACTGACATCCACCTGTTCATCAAAGACTACTCCCAAGAAAGTCTTCCTCACTACCTCCTGAGCCCTCCCAACTCTCTTTTGGATGACTCCAACCATTAGGAAGTTTGGGGGTAGAGGGGGTGAAGTTCCGCTTATATAGAATCTAAATCTGTTCTCTGCAACTATCAACTATTGTCACTAAAGGAGTTATTGTCCCCATTTTAGACATGAGGAAACTGAGGCTGAGAGAAGTTAATTTGAGATGAATTTTCTACTGACTCCTCTTCTTTTGAGAGTTGAGGAAGAGAATTATTGATAAAGGAAGTCAAAAACTATCTTGAGAAGTTTAGACCAAGCCCAATGAGCAATATGGAATGGGTGAATAGCGTCATTGAATGGTACTTAGGAGACATTTTTCTTGTAATAGGAATGTGCTGTGGGAAGGCTAGAAGCAGTAACATCAGTTAGCAGGCTTGATCAGTGATCCAGGTGAGGAGAGATGAGGCTATGGAAATAGGAAAATAGATTCAACAGGAGGCTAGCAGTGGGAGCTATATTCAGGGTGAGAAGAGATATCATGAGCTTTGCAGACTAGGGCAGAAAACGTAATGATGGGACTTGACAGGAATTCATTCTTTCCCATAACATATTCATTTCAACTGCCCTGTTATGTTTCAGAACAATGGCACAAAGGCCCCCAGGCTTTGCCTGGCTGCTTGGAGGGCTGCTGCTGTTTCTGACGGTGGCAATGGCAGAGCACTCCTCCTGGAATTTGAGGAGCAAGGCAACTGTATTTGCAGACCTGAGTCCAGAGGAGCTACGGGTAGTGCGGAGTTTCCTCTGGGCCAAAAAGGATCTGAAGCTAGCATCCTCTAAGACTGGTATTCTGGCCAAGAATTCCATATTCCTCATTGAGACACTGTTGCCCAAGAAGCATCAAGTGTTGAAATTTTTAGATGAAGGGGGAAATCGTCCTGTGCGAGAGGCTCGAGCTGTCATCTTCTTTGGGGCCCAGGAACATCCCAACATCACTGAGTTTGCTGTGGGACCACTGCCTTGGCCCACTTACATGCGAGTCCTGCCCCCTAGGCCTGGGCATAATCCTTCCTGGGGATCAAGACCCATCTCATCTGTTGAATATGATCTTCTATACCAGACCTTGATGAATGCCATCATACCCTTAAATCATTTCCTTCATGATACCAAAAGCTTCTGGTCCCCTAATTGCACTGACCACTGTTTAACCTTCACTGATGTGTCCCCCAGAGGCTTGGCTTCTGGCGAGCGTCGCTCTTGGTTTATTATGCAGCGCTTTGTAGAAGGCTTCTTCTTACATCCCACAGGGCTGGAGTTCCTTTTGGACCATAAGAGTTCAGATCCCCAAGAATGGCGGGTGGAACAGGTCTGGTACAATGGGAAATTCTATAAGAGCCCAAAGGACTTGGCAGAGAAGTATGAGGAAGGGAAAGTTGATGTAGTGATCCTTAAAGATCTCCCTCCTCAGGGACAGGGAGGGGGTACAGAGGAACAGCCCCTCTTTTCCTCCTACCAGCTCCGAGATCACTTCCCTACACCCAGTGCTATGTCTGCTCCCCACCTGGTTGAGCCCCAGGGCCCACGCTACAGGTTGGAGGGCAATGCTGTGGTATATGGGGGGTGGAGCTTTGCCTTTCGAATGCGTACCTCCACTGGACTACAGATTCTGAACCTGCGTTTTGGGGGTGAGCGTATTGCCTATGAAGTGAGCGTGCAGGAGGCCATAGCCCTATATGGGGGCCACACACCTGCAAGTATGCAGACCAAATATATAGATGTAGGCTGGGGCCTGGGCAGTGTCACTCATGAGCTGGCACCTGGCATAGACTGTCCCAAGACAGCCACCTACCTGGATGCCCACCACTTCTATGATTCTGATGCCCCTACCCACTATCCCAATGCCCTCTGCATATTTGAGATGCCCACAAGTGTGCCCCTCCGACGCCATTTTGACTCCAACTTCAGGGGTGGCTTCAACTTTTATGCGGGACTTGAGGGCTATGTGCTGGTTCTTAGGGTGATCACAACTGTCTACAATTATGACTACGTGTGGGACTTCATCTTCCATCACAATGGAGTGATGGAGGCCAAGATGCATGCTACAGGCTATGTCTTCGCCACCTTCTTCACACCCGAAGGGCTGCGCCATGGAACCCGCCTCCATACTCACCTGCTGGGCAACATGCATACTCACTTAGTGCACTACCGTGTTGACCTGGATGTAGCAGGTAGGACTTTGGAGTCTGAACAAAGACCAGTACTAAAGGGCAATTAGACATTCCTCCTATAGCCAGTTTAGTCCCTTGAACTTTTGACAATTTTCCAGTAAGAGGGAAAGAGCAAAGATGGATGCTCCTAAAAGCTCCCATAATAGCCTTGGATGTGGCCTTCAACCAGTTTGGCCAACCTTGGCCAACCAGATGGCAAAGTCAGAAGTTACAAAGTTACAAATATGGCAAATCTGCCTGAGTGGCAGAGAAAAAACAATAAACTATACAAGCCTCCAGGATGCTCTTTGGCAATATACATTGTAGCCTGAGAGTATAAGAGGAAACTTAGTCTACTGTGAAATACAGAGTGCATTGTTACAGCCATCATCACTATTGCTATTATGTCTGTCTCTTTACCTCCTACTTTCAGGATTACAAAATGCTCTCCTTGCCACAATTCTGTAAAGGGGGATCATTTAGGAGTTTTTCAAGGGGACTATTTTATCTGAATTAGATGATCTTTTTTGGTTGTGGGGACTTTCCTGGTATGACAACTTCCTCTAATGATGATCAGCAAATTCTCTTTAATTTATAGTGTACAGAGTTCCCTGGGGCAAAGAAAGGTTAAGTAACTTTTCCATGGTCATACAGCTAGTATGTCAAATCAAGCTAAATCAGCAAGGATTTATTAAATACTTACTATGTGCTAGGCATTGGATAGGTAGGCAGTCTGCAGTGGTTAGAGTACCAGGCACGGAGTCAGGAGAACCTGAGTTCAAGCTTGACCTCAGACACTTACTAGCTGTGTGACCCTGGGCAAGTCACTTAACCCTATCTGCCTCAGTTTCTTCATTTGAAAAAATGAGCTTGAGGAGAAAAAGGCAAACCACTCCAGCATCTTTGCCAAGAAAACCCCAGATCCAGCCATAAAGAATGACTGAAATTTCATGATTTCATAACTGAAAAATTACTGAACACACATGCTAGACACTATGCTAAGCACTCCAGGGATACAAAGAAAGGCAAAAACAGGCCCTGCAGCAGAGGCAGACTTGAACTCAGGACTTCTTGTCTCTTAGGTTACATCACTATCCACTATACAGTTCCTGTGTAAGAGACAGATTTGAACCCAAGCCTTCCTGTCTCCAAGACCAGCTTACTATCCCTTACAATACAGTGCCCTTTTTTCCTTGTAATTATTATGTTGCAGTTTGTATTATAAGATTTGTGCTTGACTTAGCTTCTCTAGTAAATTATATGGTCCTTTAAGGTAGGGACTGTATCTTATTTATCTTTGTAACTTCCTCAAAGCTTAGCAAAATGCCTTGCACACAGAAGATGCTTTACCAATGTGTGAACTGAATTGAATTAGAGTAGGAGTACTCAACATTTTGTGTGTGTGTGTGTGTGTGTGTGTGTGTGTGTGTGTGTGTGTATGATGGAACACTTTGATGATCTGGTGAATCCTTGGAATTCCTCAAAATAATGTATCCTGATTTTAGAGATGATGAGACTGAGGTTCAATGACTCCCAAGGATAGCCAAGCTCATAAGTATCAGAGCTGGGATTTGAACTCAGGTCTCCTTGACTCAAAGTTCAGTGTCCTTGTTGAATTACATAATATAGAAATAGAACCATTGCCAGATGAAAACTTCACATTTAGGTAGGTTTTGGTCTCCAAGGATGCAACTAACCTTGTGCCATCTTAAGCACAATGGAAAGATGGAGTCATAACCTGACTCCTTTGTCCCAGAGTAACTCAGAGAATTGCAGCAATAAAGCAGAGTTTTTGCAACAATCTCAGTGCCTTAAAGTGGACCCTTTTGGGGGAGCTGGCCAGAATAATAGCAGAGTCAATCTAGCTGAGAATGTCTGAAGACCTGTCCTGCCCAGCCCAGTCCAGATTCCTACATTTTAGTTTAGTCTCCCCTGGAATAGGGTCAGGTAAGCTAAGGTCTTGTGGATGATGTGCTGCATGTAGAGTTGTAGAGTTCTGTACTAAAAGCTTGAGGATAGCACTGAGATTAGGGCTAAGGCTGACCTGAAATAGAGTAGAAATGTTAAGGGGTGAAAGCTGGACACAAGTTCACAGATACCAGGTTTTAAGAACCACCCAGTTCCTACTCTGTGAAAATCAAACTAATTACCTAATCTTGGTGAATACAGAATATAATGATGATGAGGAAGAGGAGGATAACTAGCACTTATACAGCATCTACTATGTTCCAGGCACTGTGCTAACTGCTTTGCAAATATTGTCTCATTCAATCCTCCCAACAAGCTTGGGAAGTAGTTGCTGTTATTATTTCCATTTTACAGAAGAGGAAAGTGGAGGGAACAAAGATCAAATAGCACATAGCTAGTAAAGTATCTGAAGTAGCATGTAACTGGGAAGGGGGCAATTGTTACCCATAAATTGTTAGTGTAAAGAGCATAGTTCCTATTCCTTCTATATTCCTCAAAAATGACCTCTGGACAAAGTAAATGCTCAGGCTGTGCTGTTAGCAAGCTAGTTATTTGAATTGTGAACAAGATCATAGATTAAGATGGAAAGGATCTGAAAGGCAGGGGTGTGCTGATGAATGTTTAACCTCTGAGGGGGAAAAATTGCAGAGGACACACTTTTAAGCTTAATCAGCACTATTAACATTTTCTTCATCATTTTCTTAAAGGTAAACAACCTGTAAGATAATAAACCAAGCCTTGATTCATAGTTTTTGCTGATATATGAGGTATAAGTACTCACACTGAAAATTTCACAATGGGCCACAACAAGCCAGCTCCAGCAGCCCCCTGCTTTAAAAACATCAAGTCTAACCCTTCTCATTCTACAGGTGAGAAAACTGACAAAGAGTAGTCGATCGACTTTCTTCAGGGTCTTATGGGTGTTTGAAGAAGAATTTGAACCCCGACCGCCCTGTCTCTAGGCAGGATTTGTAGTTGTTTGCACTTTAGAGAGATCAACTGGCTCCTCATGTTCCTCCTCATTTTCCTTTCACACCACCCAGGCACCAAGAATGACTTTGAGACCATGGGGATGAAGCTGGAGAACATCACCAGCCCCTGGAGCCCAGGACACCACGTGGTGCAGCCAATTCTGGAAGAGACACCACGCCACCGGGAGCGCCAAGCAGCCTTCCGCTTTGGCCGGAAGCTACCCAAGTTCCTACTGTTCACCAGCCCCAAGAAGAACCCTTGGGGTCATAAGCGTAGCTACCGCATACAAATCCATTCCATGGCTGACCAAGTGCTCCCTCCGGGCTGGAAAGAAGAACGAGCGGTCACGTGGGCCAGGTGAGGGAAGGATCCCAGAGCTGGGAATGGGAGACAGCTTTCTCTTACATGGGAATTCTTATCCTGGGGTCTGTGGATAGATTTCAGGGAATTCATGAACTTGAATGGGGAAAAATTACATCGTCCTTGCAATATAATTGGCTTCCTTTGTAATTCTATGTATTTTATTTTATGTTTTTAAAAATATTATGCTAAGAGGGAGTTCATAGGCTTTGCTGGACCACCAAAGGGGTTCCATGACACTCAAAAATGTTAAGAACATCTGCTTTAATTTAATTCAGTTCAATACACATTGGTAAAGCACCTACTTTGTGCAAGTCATTGTGCTATGCTCTGAGGGAGTTACAAAGATCAATAAGATACAGTACCTGGCCTTCAAGGAGCATACAGTCTACTAGGGCAGAAGAGACGTGCACAAATGCTATTAATACAAAAAGTAATATAATGGGGGCAGAGGGGAGAATGAAAAGTTCTGTGACAAGCCTGAGGAAGGAGAGATCACTGCTAACAGGGGAGGATCCGAGAATGCTTCATAAAGAAGATTGAACCTTCTTAAGAACATTTCAACAGTCCAAGATGGTAAGAAGCACATTCAAAGAGTAAGTAACATTATAAGCAAATCAAGTAGGTAGCAGCATGAAAAGAGTTCAGGAAACAGCGAACAGTCCAGTTTGCAAAAATCAAAAGGTACAGTTATCCCTTCCCCATCACAGGGGTTAGGGGTGTGCAATCTGGAAAATCCACATAAGAATTGTTGACCCTCCCTTTGTATCAGAGAAAAAGCCTGAATTTTTGCTTTCATGGAATATTTAGAGTACTTTATTATAAAATTTGGGTTGATATTATATAATACTATATAATAGTATTAATTAGTGTATATGTGATATGGTATAATAGCATTAACTAAAATATACTATACGCATACATATATGTATGAAATACTATACATATATTTTATATAAATATAAAATGCATTTCTGAGTTTCTAAACTTTTTCTGTTATCTGCTGGCCTTCACATGTCACCTGTGGCTTCCACAAAGCTCCCAAAAATTCCCATTTAATTTCTTATGCTGGCCCACAGCATATTGAAACCCTATTGGGGAAAGTCATGATGTGGAAGAAATAACTTCAGTCACTCAAAAAGCATTTATTAAGCTCCTTCTTTGTGTCAGGCACTGCTGAGATATAGAAAGACAAAAACCTCTTGCCCTCAAGGACATGATATTTGGAGGAGGGAGAAGGGCAATATGTGTGTATGTGTGCATATATACATGTATATATGTATGTATGTGCACATATATAATGTGTGTATATGGATATATATGAATAGGAACTGGACCTGTGATTTCATTGGTGTAAAGAATTCTCTGGTGAGGAAACTCCCTCTACCAATGCTAGGCAGCATACTCCCCAGTTTATCTTCTTGGAGCACCTTGAGAGTACATTGAGAGGTGAAGTGACCTGCTCAGGGTCATACAGCCTGTATGGGTCAGAAATGCAACTCAACACTTAGGTCTTCTTGACTTGCAGACCAACTGTGTCACTCCACTAATCATTGGCATAAGTGGGATGAAAGGCAACTAGGGGGTACAGTGGAATGAATGTTGGACCTAGAGTCAAGAAAACCTGAGGTCAGCCTCAGATATTTACTAGCTGTGTTACCCTGATCAAGACACTTAACTGTTGTTTGCCTCCATTTCCTCAATTGTAAAATGGAGGCAGAAATAGCACCTACCTCCAGGGTTATGGTGAGGATCAAATGAGATAATATTTGTAAAGCACCTAACAGAGTGTCTGGCACATAGAAGGCTCTATATAAATATTAGCTACTGTTTTTCTTATTTATTTCTATTATTAGATAGCCATTGAGGGGATTAGAAAAGTCTTTATGGAGAAGGTAGTATTTGAATTGAACTTTGAAGGAAGCTATGGTTTCTAAGAGGTAGAAGTCAGGAAAGAGCCAATTCCTACCATGGGGGCTAACCTGTGCAAAGGTCCAAAGGTGGGAGATAAGGTACTGCTCATAAGCAACAATAGGAAAGCTAGTTTGACTGCACTATAGAATTGTCAAGGGGAACAATTTGTCATAAGGCCTGAAAGGTAGGTTGGTACCAGGTATTAATGGTTTTTCAGATGCTAGAGTAGTTTCTATTTGTTCCTGGAGATAATAAGAAGCTATACTTTAGTGAGTTTGGGGAGTGATATGGTCAGATGAGAACCTTGATTGTGGAAGGCCTTGAGTGCTACTAGAAAGGGTTCTTGGATGCTATTCTGTAGGCAAGTGAAGGTCTTACAATAGAGAAATTACATGATCAGAGTTTCACGTTAAAAAGAAGATTCTTTCTCACAGAACCAACATTATTTTTTTAAAGAATTTTAATTTTTTTAATTCATATGTATGTATATATATATACATATGCATGTATTATATACAGAGACAATTTTTAGCATTCATTTTTACAAAATTTTTAGTTCCAAATTTTTCTCCCTCCTTTCCTCACCTCCCCTCTTCTTAAAATGGTAAGCAATTTGATAGAGATTATATATGTGCAGTCTTGTAACACATATTTCCATATTAGTCACAGTTGTGAAAGAATAAACAGATCAAAAGGGAAAAAACACACACAAAAAAAAGAAAGTGAAAATGGTACTTTTCTACCTGTATTTAGAGTTCACCAGTTCTTTCTCTGGATGTGGAGGTTATTTCCCATCATGAGTCCTTTCAAATTGACAGAACCACCATTTTAAAGAAGTACCCAGGCCAACTATGTTCACTATTTCGCTCTTCTCCCAGCTCTGCTTCTGACTCTCCAAACTTCTTTCTCTGCCAAGCCCCCAACTAGGCACTTTCTCCCCTCTCCCACCTCACCTTTTTCAGTTTTCTTTTATGGTTGTCATCTCCATTAAAATATAAACTCATTGAAAGCAGGGACAATCTTCTTACTTGTATTTATGTCCCCAGCCCTTAGCATAGCAACACATAAATGGTAAGCATTTAATAAGCTTTTGCTGATTTGATTTGGACAGTGGCAGAAGGCATAAGACTGGAGTAAAGAGAGACAGAAGTGAGAGAAAACAACCACAAGGCAACTGAAATATTTTTGGGTTTTTTGTTTTGGTTTGTTTAGGAAGTTTTTTGCTTTTAAATTTAGAAATGTATTCTATTTAATCTAGACATTTGGTATAGCTTTATTTAAAAAAAAAAAAAAAAGGCCAGGGTAAAAAAAGTGAAAAACATAACAAAATCTGGATCCTTCCATTTTTCAGAGTTCTGAAAATTCCATATAATAAATGGAAGAAATATAACCAGATAGGAATTACACCAATAAGATAAACTGAAGGTGTGATCTAGGAATAGGAAGGAAATGACAAAGGTTAGGGATACCACAGGGATAGACTAGCTAGGACTTGACAAGTAATTAGCCACAGGAAGTGAAAGAGAGGTCAAAAATAACCTCCTAGGTTTGAGTCTAGGTAAGTTGGAGAACAGTTATGCCATCAACAGAGGAAGAAGGACAGGTTGAGATTGCAAAGGGACTGTGATTAGTCCATTTTTTGGATGTGGTGACAGAAAGACATCCAGGTAGGGATTTCTGTTAGGGAGCTGGTGGGAGAGAGGCTAAGGCTGGAGATTAGGGAGGCATCTACATGGAGATGAAGAAAAAGGTGTGGGATTGAGAAGAGATCCATAACCTCAGAGTAGACATGGAGCTCCCTCACTAACAGCAGCCTCCTTGATTGGGAAGGGTGTAGAGGCTACCCCCAGCACCTAAACTTCCTGGCTTCCCTCCTGGCTTATAGATACCCTTTGGCAGTAACCAAATACCGAGAGTCTGAGCTGGTCAGCAGCAGCATCTTCAACCAGAATGATCCCTGGGACCCACCTGTGGTTTTTGAAGAATTTCTACACAACAATGAGAAGATTGAGAATGAGGTACAAATCCCATTGTCTCCTTGCCCAACCCTCATCCAAGCCTTTAGAAGCCCTGCCTTGAGGCCTAACTCCTTGACTTTGATGTGCTACCCCAACATCCTCCACTTGAACTAGTTCCCTCTCTTCAGGGAAGCATTCTAGATAGTTCAACCAACCAGTATGTCTGACCTCCATACAAGAAGAAAGAGCACTCTAGCTTTAGACTGAGAAGGACTTAGTTCAAATCCTTCCTCAGATGCTTACTACTTATTTGAATTTGGAAAAGGCAGTTAGATTCCATGGGCCTCCATTTCCTCATCTGTTCAAAAATTCAGACTCCAAGCCTCCTTTCAACTCCAGATTTATGATCCTACCTCTCTGTGAAGAACTTTGGAAATTCCGGTTTTATTATCAGGCCAAAGGACTGAAACAGAGTTGGGAAGAAGAAATGTGTTGGAGAAGTCTCTTGGCTCTGATATGTGGATAAGGTGCAGAGATCATTAAAAGGTTGACCCTTAATGTAAGGTTGAGCCTAGGTATCAATATAGTAAGTCCTTGGGAGTTAGTGGGATATTTCTAGAAATAATCCATGCCCGGCAATGTCATATTGCCCAAATTCCAGTATTCTGCTCTCTCCTCAACTCTCCTGCTATCTCCTCGTTATATACCTGATTCCCATTCCTTTCTCCCCATAGGACCTGGTAGCCTGGGTAACAGTGGGTTTCCTCCACATCCCACACTCTGAGGACATCCCTAACACATCCACACCTGGCAATTCTGTGGGCTTTCTGCTCCGCCCTTTCAACTTCTTCTCTGAGGACCCATCTCTGGCTTCTCGGGAGACTGTCATTGTACGGCCTCAAGCCAAAGGACCCAACCATATCCAGCGCTGGACCCCAGATAACGTGGAACACTGTTGGAAAGCCTCCCCATTCAAGTACAATGGCACTTACAGGCCTATATAATGGAGTCTCAACTCCCACATAGAATCTTAAACCTCTTACTCCATCTGTCAACAAGCATAATCAGAACCCACCTTCATGCACTGCATTAAGAAAAGGGAAGGAAGAAAAAGACAGATGTACATATACATGCTCACAGAATAAATACATACCAAATGCCTAAAGCAAGAGGTGGGGAGGGAGGGAGGGGAAAGAGAGAGAGAGAGATGATTATAACCTCACCTGAGTTACAGAAAATCTTCCAGTCCCACTCTGAATGTACTCTTGATCTTTCTATCAAATAAATTCTTCATTATGAGTTTTTACTCCTCAGTCTCACCTCTGATTCATTCCTCTGCCTATATCATCTCTCAAATATTCCTAGCATTTTCTGCTGATTCTTCTTCACTCTCTGATCCTTTATCCATTTTGTGCTCACTTAAACAAGCTGACCTCGCCATATCTGCCAAGCTATATTATTCGGTATTGTACAACTAGGCTCCCTCAGTCCTTCACGGACTCTGACTAAACAGAAGCCCCAATCTGAAACATACAGTTAAACTTATCTGTCCCAACAAAATTAGCCACTTCCCCCCAACCAGTGTACCTATGAAAATTGTTTCTTTCCTGTGTTAATTGTGTAGTTACTCCTACTTATTACTCTTTCTGTCTTCCTCATTTCATTCTTACTCATGTTCTTATGAAAAGAACTGAAGGAAATCATAAAGCTATGTCAGTGTGTCCACTACAAATTTATATTATCTGATCTCAATTGTACACTCACTTCATAAAAGCAAATATTCTATTCCTCCCTAATTTACTATCATTCTCCAAGGAAGTTACTCTAAATATTCTCCTCTTTCTTCAGACTTTCTTGATAGAAGCCCAATATTCTGATTCACAGATCAGTTTTATATCGCATTACCTCCCCCTTTCAGGGGGGTACATAGACCCACTGTGAGCCCAGATCATTATACAAGCTAGATGGCTATCCTCTTCTTCACTACAAAAATAAATTTGTTCTCACCTCAGTCCATGGTTCCTTGCCCCTGTTAATCAACCACTGGTTTATGAATTTAATTATTTTTCAAAACTAGAAATTAGTACTGCCTATATGCTTCTAGTAGTTTTCCCAAATACCAAATATTTGCCCTTCACTGAACAACTTCCACATTCTGTAACAAAAAACACTATCTCCCAGACCTATGAAGCCATGGTGAAAGAAATGGCGTTCCGTTCCTAGGTGTCAGAGGCACCACATCTCTACATTCCTTTCCTTAGCTAGGAGGTTCTCCTCTTACTTCTCTCCTCATCTTTCCTTTATCTCTAGCTTTATTGTCCCAAGCTATTAACTTTTTTTCTGATACCTAATTTCTATTCCAAATGCCTTTTTTAGACTTTCATGGGACACTCTATCTGAATGCAATTTTCATTTCTTCCCAAGGTTATACAGATGACATCTAAGTTAAAGTGATCACAGCAAATTCTATTTCATGTTTGGCTTTTTCCAATTATTTTTCTCCTCATTATCAAAGAATCCACCCTGCAAATCCTTTTTCTCCCTCTCTTTCTTATTAGGACCAGGAGTCCAGTCAGAGACTAGAACCCTGAAAACACCTGCTATCAATTAACTTGTAGCCATAGATGCTTAAGAGCTCACTGGCATGGCTGCAGGAACAGTGTATGGTTCTTAGAGCTTGCTAGTTCAAGATATACTTGAAAACAATGACAATTCTGTAGTGGAAGATGCTTCTAGAGCACTGAATTGAAGGTTTAGCAGAATGGATCTCTTGATTATACAATGTGGATTCTAGTTATGTCAGAAGATGTGACTCTCCCATCTGTCTCAGAGACCAAATATTCTTAGAGTAGATGAGGATGTTTCCAACTTCATCAGAGGAAAAAATGCCTATAATGAATTGATTTCAACTGAGATCCAGGTAGAGACTAAAGTCAACCAAGTAAGTCTAGGTTTCAGGACAAAGACCTTACTTAATCTTCACTCAGAAACTGTTGGGTGATTTCACTCACTGGAACTATCCAGGGTACTAGAGACAGCACCTCACTGTTCCAGGTCTAATTTGATTTTTAACATCAACTAATCCTTCAGCTAACCTGTCTCAACCCATTTCTGGTCTGATCTAACATGTTTTGTGTCATTGGCCATTGTTTCCTTCCTTTTCTCCTCCTTTCCCTCTGTCGAGAAAGGGAATCATACCTTTATATGTGGGTGCTCTGCCCATAGAAATATGATTTTGATGGCTTAAGCCTCACAAGATATTGTGGGGCTTGGAGGCTAGATTTTTTTTTTGCTGCCTTATTTATTCTATCATTCAAAAAAAGAACTAGAGCAATTAACTCTTTTGTCCCATGTAGTTCATTTATTGTTTCTTGAGATAAATCCCTGGAAAACCAGACTTTGAAAAAGCCAATGGGATTCAAATAGGGATACTTGCCTATGCTTTAAACTCAAATCACTCTGGCTCTCATT
Organism: Notamacropus eugenii; assembly: GCF_028372415.1. Classification (NCBI taxonomy): domain Eukaryota; kingdom Metazoa; phylum Chordata; class Mammalia; order Diprotodontia; family Macropodidae; genus Notamacropus; species Notamacropus eugenii. The sequence goes on along the minus strand of NC_092874.1, from coordinate 95,248,112 downwards.
GATTGGCCAATAATAGGTCCCAGCCCAAGCCTCACTTGATCATAGTTTTAGCAATTGTTTCTGTTCTGGCCAGAAACCCTGAGAGTCTTCCCCTCCAAAATTGTTGTGTTTTATTTTGTTTTGCTTTTTTTGAGTAGGCAAATTAGGCCATCTTTTGCCTTATTTTTCACCTAGCCTTAGATCACTGAATGGATATTGTTTCAGACAAGCTGACACCTGGGAAAAGTTTAAAAAGGCCAAGGTCTCCCACTGCATCTGGGATCCTCTCCAGTTATCCTCACCTATGTCTTGCCACTGGACTCAGATGACTCTGGAGGAGAGAATGAGGCTGATGACTTTGCATAGTCCTGCCTCACTTAAATCCAACTCGCTTGCAAGTCAAGACATCACTTTCCTGATGTATTTGGTCCTCTTTGAAAACAAAGGATGAGCAACATTTGCTTCTCTGCCTAAAATAACAACCCAGTTTTTCTTATTGTTAAATAAGAAATAAAGCCTATTGGCTTTATTGACGTTCTTTTCTCATTACTGCATTCTCAACTGAAATATAATTCTTTTTGATCTAGGGGTAAACCACAAAGGAGAATGCAAGCTCAGATTCTACCATGATAATAAGACTTCATGCACAAGTCTGGGAACACATTATGACTGCTTTCTGAGGATCAGAATAGCTATTTAAAAGCCCTTACCAATAGGCTTGTCACTTCATGAAGAATTCTTTAGCTATGGCACCCCATGGAACAAAGAAAAATAAAAACCATCCTTCAGTCCTGTGTAGCCTCATTTCACCTTTGCAATAATGGTGGCAGAGTGGTAGAAAAAAGAAAGGAGGGTGCTAAGAATCACAATTTGGGAGCTGCCCATGAATTATAATTTAACTAGCTGCTGGTACTCTGTTTAGTGTAAGATTTTTGCCTAGTGACAAACAAATAGACATATACTAGACAAATTGAATCATATCAATCCTGATTTTCACTATAAATGAAATCAGATGACAAAAGCTAGTTCCAGCTAAATAGAAGGATGGTTCATAATTCCTCCTTAGAGAGAGAAAGAATTTATAAAAAGAATAGGTAGCATGGGTTTGATTGTGTAACTGAAGGCAACAAGAAATGCCATTTCACAAAATACTTGGTCATCTCATATTGTTGGAGTTTTAGCTGTTGTTCTTGTTGTTAAGTAGCAGAAGTCATTGAACAGTAGCAGTAGTAGCAGTGGTAGTCATAATTATAGTAGTAGTAAATAATAATAATAAATAACTAGCATTTATATAGCATTTTGAGGTTTACAAAGTGCTTTACAAATGCCTCACTTGATCCTCACAACAGTCCTGGTAGATAGGTGCTATTGTTGAGGTCTGAGGGGTGCTGTGGGACCCCAAAATACCAACACGCTGGGTCCTACTTGAATGAATTCGACTCAAGCCTTCTTAAAGCCAAAGAAGAATAAAGTTTATTAAAGATTTGCCACATTGGGTTGACTTTTAAGGAGCCTAAGCATTTGTAGTGCTAGTGTTAACAAGCAGGCCAGATATATTTCAGCTAGACAGAGTCTGAGCTGGGTTGAATCTGAGCACCTTCATGGAGGCAAGATGGAACTTAAATACAGAAAAGACTATAGGAGGGATCTGGGGATGGTCTGGTAGTCTAGGGTGATGGGAGGAGGGGTTTAGGAAGAGTCTTGAGGAGAAGTCCAAGGAGCACCTCAATAGGACTGGGGTGACTGGTCAAGGGTTGGAAACTGGTGGAGGCAATCAGGAGATATCAGACAATGGAGGGCTTGAGTGGGAAGCAGGTAGGGCAATCCAGAGGTCTTGATAGGAATGATCAGTACCCTGGGGTTAATACAGATCAAATCTAGGGAGGATCTTGATGGGAGTGGTCAGAGGCCTGAGGAATGGGGTTTTGATAGGATGAAGGGTGGGGAGTGCAATATAAACCTGGGCACAGTGATAACAAAAAGTGCATAGGCTTCAGGAGACTGCCAGATCAAATGGGAAGATTAGATTTGAGTAAGAAAGGTCAGATTAAGTGGGAAGATTCAAGGGGAGTTCAAGGAGGTTCCCAGTGTCTGAACCCCATCACTATGATTATCCCATTTTACAGATGAGGAAAATAAGTCAGAGGTTAAGTGACATGTCCAGGATCACAGTCAGTTAGTATCTGAGACCAGATTTTGACTCAGTCTTGCTGAACCATGATAGTATGAAGAAAAACCACCATGAAGATAATTATTATACATTGTGATAATATCTGTTGCAGAAAATGAGAAGGCAAAAGAAATTCCATGAAGAACTCAGTAAGAATCTATCCAAGTTAAATCAGCAATACTTTAGTACTCAATGACTTCAGTTCAAAGATGTCTATATAGGAGGATGGAAAATATATACTATATGTGTGTGTGTGTGTGTATGTATACACACACATACACATTTATGAGAGATCTGAATGTGTGTGTGTGTGTGTGGAGAGAGACACAGAGAAAAAGAAAGAGAGAAAGAATTCAAGAGTAAGAAACGAGAGAGGAAAGAAAATGGACAATACAAACATTTCACCATACAGCCATAGATCATGAATGCTTTCTTCAAGAAGGCAGTTAATAGGTACTAGTGCATGGTAACATCATCAAAAAATGAAATTTCTCATTTTCTAGGACAAGAAACAACTAGTTACCAGTGTGGGAGTTATTTCAAACTCAGATGTCTATGTTCAGGAAGATTGTCAACTTGTTAGAGTAATGATCAAAATCAACACCAAATGGGAAGAAAAAAGAAAATTAAGTATTAGATATGGCTTGCATCTGGGACAATTCTAACCTGAATTATATAAGATATAAATGCTGAAAACTGGAAAATGGATAAAAGCATGAAAGCCAATATAGACTATCACTATTTCCTTTGGAGGTTTTACTAATGTAAATAAATTGCCACATGAAGACCAAAAAAGTCTACTAACTGCCTCAGCCAGAAAATGCTTGTTTTTCTTGCCCAACAGAGAATTATTGTAGTCCAAATTAGCAGTAGTTTAGAATATAAATATCTTACAGAGAGGATGGTAGAAATTTTGAGCAGAATAACCTCATAAAACAGTAAGAGTTTGCAAAAGAAAAAACAAATATACAAAAAAGTTTGTTGAGAGACCCAATTAAGCCAGATCAGCTGAGGGCATTTAAAGATGAAACTGGATAAGGAAGAAACAAGGGGAAATGGAAAAAAACAATCTGACAACAGTTTTATAACAAAGTCTTTTCTCTAACGATGACAATGGAGTCATTACATTTGAACCCAACATCATAGTCTGCAGTGCCAGTAGAAATTGCACAAAATAAACAAATATGAAAAAAGCAGCTAGATCAGATCTATTATATGCAGAGGCAATCAGTGATACTCATTTTAATGGCACTGAGGAATGTGAAAGCCTGGAGTAGATCTCAAATAAGGGAAGATAGCAAATACTGGGAAAAATCATGGAGCTTATAATTACCAAAAAAAAAAGCAGTTGAGAAAATATCAGTTAATACTGAACCATATGCTTATTTTGCTGTCACTACAAAATCTTCAGGAAAATTATCTTTAAAAGTATCAAAGGCATCTTTGATGAAGGGAACTGGTAGCCTGGCATAATGATAGTCTCTGTATCAGAGAATGTCTTTACAGTCACTGAAGGGTTTAGAGAATACAAGACCACCACTGTACTTGTTTGCTTACTTTAAAAAAAAGGCATTATGTCAGTAGAACAAAGCCCAGTCTTAAAATCTCTTCTCCCAACAAGATATTTCCCATGCGCACATTAAAAATCATAAAATTCACATTGAAAGATATGACAACAGAGTTAAGTTTGTTTAATTCTCTGATCATCAATATCAAGCAAGATTCAAAACAGGGAAAGATGTTTGTCAAAGGTATTTGCCACTGATATGGAGGGTATCTGGCACAGAATCCAAATCAGAGATGGATTCCTTATCAATCAACCAATCAATAAATATTTACTAAGTCCCTTCTATATGCCAGGCATTGTGCTAAGTGTTGAGGATACAAAGAAAAGGCAAAAGATAGTCCCTATCCTCAAGGAGCTCACAATCTAATAGGGGAGATAACATGGAAGCAAAAATATACAAAGCAAGCTATATACAAGATGAATAGGAGATAATATAAAAAGAGACAGGACTAGAATTAAGAAAGGTTGGGGAAAGCTTCCAGGAAAAGATGGAGTTTAAATTCAGACTTAAAGGAAGCAAGGGATGGCAATAGGCAGGGCAGAGGAGGAAGAACATTCCAGGCATGGAGGATAATTAAGAAGAATGTCCAGAGTCAAAGGATGCAGTGTCTTTGTCTTGTTCATGAAACAGACAGGAGGCCAGTGTCACCAAATCAAAGAGTACATGTCAGGGAGTAAGGTGTAAGAAGATGGGAAAGACAGAAAGGGGCTAGGTTATGAAGGGCTATGGATGCCAAACAGAGCATCTTGAGATGTCTGAAAGGCACTTAGAGATGTACAATTGGAAGTCAGCAGAGAATTTGGGGCAGAATAAACAAATTTAAGAATTCTTTGCATAGAGATGGTAATTACCATGTGACGTGGTATAGAGGAAGAAGAAAAGAGGACACAGGACTGAACCCTGGGGGACATCTATGGTTAGGGAACCTGTTCTGAAAAATAATCCAACACCAGGTACAGAGAAGAGGTCAGACAAATACAACTAGAACTAGGAAAAAGTGGTGTCCTGAAAACCTAGAGAGAAGAGAGTATCAAGAAGAGAGTGATCAACAGTGTCAAAGACTGAAGAGAGGTCAAGGAGAATGAGCGCTGACAAAGGACCATTGGTTTTGGCAACTAAGAGATCATTCTTTAAATGTCATGCATTGTAGTAAGCACTGGAGATAGAAAAAAAGGAAAAAAAATGGTCCCTGCCCTCAAGGAGCTTACAATCTAATGGGGGGGGGGGAGATAAAACATAAAAGGAAGCTAAAAAAACTAGAGGGGGTCACCAGAGAGAACTTGGTTAAGGGGTAGGAGTCACAACTAAGCACAGCAGTTGGTGGGAAATGAAGAGTCGGCTGGAAATTCTAAGTCCTCTATAAAAAGAGATTTGGGAAGGAGTTTTTACTCTGCCCTTCAGCCCTCCAGTCAGAAAAGAGAGGCAATGAGGATATTGAGGAGGTGTTGAGTGTCAAAACTGAAGCAACTTTGTTGATATTTCTGGTGATTACCTCATCCTGGGGGAAGAATGATGTTTAAGAAGTCAAAACCAAGCAGAGCCACTAGATACAGAGACACACTGTAGATGAACAATAAACTGAGACCAGAATTAAAAAGGAAGAGGAGAGGATTGCATTTTTCAGATTGCAATTTACCCAGAATTGAAGAAAAGGAGATGAAACAAGTTGCATTGGAGGAATTTTGGACTGTTTTATTAGGCCTAAGCTGTTCCTTGAAGATAAGACTTATCTTTCTAATATAGATATATAACAACAACGTTTTATACACACATATATAGTACATATATATATGTTTAACATCAATGTTATTGTGTCTGGTGCGTGTATAGCATGGAATAGCATAAGTTCTAAAGAATTAAAGTCTTAAGTCACCCAAAAGGTATCACAGAGATGCATGAGAGACATAAGTTGGTTGTAACATACCATAAAGAACTTTATAGAAGCTATAAAGAGTATAATCAGAGAGCTATGTGACTGAATAACAATATATGTCAGGTAGCTATTGAGAATGAAGAAAAATAATAAACAACTTATATTTTCCACTGGTATCTATGCCAAGTCAATATCACTAGAAAGAGATTCCCAGAATGCCAGGCAGAACTTAAATGAAGGATTTATGATACCAAAAGCATAAGAATCGCATGTATTTAGCAGTGTCAGTGTATTGTGATCTGTCTGATTGGAGGAAATACTCATGCCAAAGAACAAATCCACCAAATCAAAGCAATAAATTACCACAATCTATTATTTCTATTTTTTAATACAAACAACATGATATATGTAAGGGGTCTGGAACTCTCGGGTTATCAGGGTCATGATGCCCTCAGGAGAAATCTCTTTGAGACGTCATGTCCTTGCATGATTTACGTGATGGACCACCCCTACACAATTACCAACCTTCACAATTATCTTGAGCAAGAACAACAACAGCCAAGCACGTAAGCTCAGCACACAGCATTTACAAACTTCTTGCATGTATGGAAGTAGAATGCCTATATATACTCTGAGCTAGCTGAGAATTAACGGAGTGCATACCATCTTTGCTCCCGCCTCATTCATTTGTGCCCGGAAGAAAGCATGAGATCTTTGGGAACTTAACAGATATACAAGTTAAGGAAAGGTTTAAAGCACTATCACCCCTAAATACCTCTCTCTCAAAAAAAAAAAATAGATATTCCTCATATATTCTCCAGGGCTATGATTGGTCAACATATGGGACACTTCTTTTTTTCTTTGACCTCCTTAGAGGTATATACCTAGGAGTGAGGTCTCTGGGTCAAAGAGTAAGAATGGTTTAGTTACTTTGGGGGCATAATTCCAAATTGTTTTCCAAAATAATTAACCCAATTCACTGCTCCAACAGTATATTAGTGCTTCTTTTTTCTTGCAGACTAATATTGACCACTTTCATCTTTTCTTATTTTTGCAAATTCCATAAGCTCATATTATGTTCAGAGATCTCCAGATGGAAGGGACTTTAGAAGATGTTTAGGTCTTCATTTTACAGATAATAAAACTGAGACCAAAAGACTTGCCTAACATCACGATAGTAATAAGTATCAGAGGCACAATTTGAACATAAGTCCTCTAAATACAGAGCCAATGCCCTTCACCGAACCTGACAAATAGGAGAGGAACCTCAGAGCTATTTTAGTTTGCAATATTCTTATTTAGTAATCTGGAGCATGTTTTCAAATGATCATTGATTGCAAGTGTTCCTTTCAAAATTGCTTACTCACAGAACCAGCTCTCAAACTACAAAGCTGTAATTATCAAAAACAATTTGATACTAGATAAGAAATAGGTTGATCAATGAAGCAGACTGAGTACACAATATACAGAAGGAAATGAGCAAGGTAATCTAGTATTTGATAAACCCAAACATCCCAGATATTAGGGCAAGAACTCACAATTTGACAAAAGCTGCTGGGAAAGCTGAAAAGAAGTCTGGCAGAAACTAACATAGACTAACATCTCATACCCTATACCAATATAAACTCAAAATGGGTACATGATTTAGACACAAAGAGTGATTTCACAAGCAGATTAGTGGAGCATAGAAGAAATTATCTGTCAAATCTGTTAATAAGGGAAGAGAGAGTTCATGATCAAAGAGACAGAGGGGTTCATGGGAGGCAAAATGGATAATTTTGATTACATAAATTAAAAAGTCCCTGAATACTTTTCTTCTAGTGTTATCTCTGACATAGCACAATTCAGTATCAAGAATTTCTATCTTAAATATCAATCTGATTAAAGAGAGGGAAGATAATTTTTTTAAGTGAGAAGTTCAAGTTATGTTTTTAGTTTGAGGTTTTGTTTCATGGACTGATTTAAAGATATAATGTCTTAAATTAATATTTTCCATTTTTACCTGTAAGTTTGCAATGTTGAAGCAGAGGGATGACACAGGGCATGCCTTCTTCCCAATAAGCTATATAATATTTTTTTAATTTGTGGTTAAGTTCAGAAAAACACTTTTCAGGTTTTAGCTAATCCAGTGTACTTATCCATTTATTTTTTAAGCCTGCATTCTGTGGCTCCATAATCTTTGAATATGAAAATTTTTTTTCCTCTTCTGACTTTGACATTGTAGTTTTAATGGCTTAACTTTGATTTTACAAATCCTTTGATCTAATTCTGTGAGTCTTTCAGTACTGATCTCAAACATCTGAATTATTTCTTTGATTATCCAGATAACTTAAATCTGCTGTCAAAATGTAAGCCTGCATAAGAGAGGTTTTGTGGTACTCATTAAAGGACTTTTATTCAGTATTCACGATTATTGTATAAAGAAGACTAATAGAGATGTTCTGTACTATCCTGAACCCTGTGAATTACATTTAGGATGTATTTTGGTTCTACATGATAATGACTTGCCCCCCAATTCCCACTCCCCACCCCTGTAAGGCACATTTTTTTCTTGCAGTTTCCTTTTGCGTTGTATTGTTCTGACAATTGCAATTTAAATCAGATCTGAAAGAGGTCCAGAGTAAAATATATTTTGAAATTGAAGAAAAAAAAAGGTTTTGCACAAACAAAACCAATGCAACTAAAACTAGAAGAAAATCAGGAAACTAGGGAGGGAAGAGGGATCTTTGCAGCAAGTTTCTCTGACAAATGTTTCATTTCTCAACTGTCTAGGGAACTGAGCCAAATTTATAAACATAAGAGCCATTCTCCAATTGATCAATAGCCAAAGGATATACACAGGCATCTTTAGAGGAAGCAATCAGAGCTATCGATGTCATGTGAAAAATGCTCTAAATCACTAATAATTAGAGAAATGAAATTAAAAGAACTCTGAGGTACCACCCATCAGATTGACTAAGATGGCATTAAAAAAAACATGCTGGAGGGGATGTAGGGAAACGGGTACACTAATGCACTATAGGTAGACCTATGAACTAGTCTAACCATTTTGGAAAACAATTTGGAACTATACCCCCAAAGTTATTAAATTGTGCATACTCTTTGACCCTGTAATACAACAACTAAGTCTATACCCCAAAGATATTAAAGAAAGAGGAAAGGGATGTATATGTACAAAAATATTTATTGTAGCTCTTTCTCTGGCAAAAAAGAATTGGAAACTGAGGGGATACCCATCAATTGGGGAATGGTTGAACAAATTATAATGTATGAATTATGTAGGCCCTGAATAATTGACAGCTGTTTGTTCAGAATGAAGTTGGCCTTGGAGCTTCTAGAAGCCAGACAACTCTAGACATAGAATGCTGTCTGCACTCTGGACACTACTGCCCACCCAAAAATCTACCTTCTGGGATCCCTTCTTCCTACTGCTATCCTCTGCAACCTGACCTAGCACCATTTCTATTCCCTCTCCTGTATTTCTATTTCTTTCTGACTGCATAACATTTTTGCCTCTTTTCCTATCCCTGATTTCCTTCTCTTCTAGCTTCACTTTAGGCAGTTACAATGGCACAGGGGACAGAGCTCTTGACTAAAGTTCAAATTTAACTTCAAACACTTAGTAGCTTAATGTGATTCACTTAATTGCCACCTGCTTCAGTTTCCTCAACCGTAAAATGGGGATAAGAATAACATCTATCTCCTGTAGCACTATTAAGTAAATCTCTAGTGCCCATCATTCATCCCACCTATAATGCATACATAATTTATGGGAGCACCTGGAAATCTTCAGGCAAAAAATTAGGGAGGGTTGGTGTGAGGATCAGTTGAGATGATTTTTGTAAAATGTATGGCACTGCACTTGGCTCATGGTAAACGCTTAATAAATGATGGTTTCGTTTCTTTTCTCTGTGCTATGACCTCAGCTCATCCTGGGCCAGCCATCAATCACACCACCTCTCCCTTTTCTTCTGAGTTCTGACAGGGTCTTACAGACATAAGACAACGTCTCTGACACTTTACTAGCATCAGCTTCTCCTGGGAAAATAGCTCTCTCCCTTTACCATTTTGTGTTTCTCTCCAACTCCTCATGTCTTTTTATCTATCTTTCTCCTGCTCTTATTAATGCCTGTGTGCTTTAGTCTAAGTTGCTACTCAGCCAGTCTAGTTAACAATTAGCTTACATAGTGAATATATTAATTAATTTAGCTATTTAGTTAACATTAATTTCACTACTTATTAATTTAGCTTATTTCATTAATTTAGTTAGTGCCTTGATCACAGGGGTGGGAAACCTGTGACCTTAAGGTCACACATGGCCCTCTAGGTCCTCAAGGGTGGCCCTTTGACTGAATCCAAACTTCACAGAACAAATCCCCTCAAGGATTTCTATTCAAAGGGCTACCCTTGAGGACCTAGAGGGCCATGTGTGGACTCGAGGCCACAGGTTCCCCACCCATAGCTGAGTTTCCCTAATTTTTTGCTTGAAGATCTCCAGGTGTTCCCACAAATTATGGGTGTGTTATAAATGGTGTGGTATGAATGGTATGTGGTAGAGATGTGCTTAGTAGGGCTACAAGAGCAGTATACACCCACATCTGCTTTTTCCCTCTGCCTTTTCTGCCATTACTTAGAGCAGGGGACTGACTCATGATTGATTGATTAGCTAAATAAGTAATTAATGACCTGAGAGTCATCTATTATTTGGCCACCAGATGGCATTCCAAATACTTGAAAGTAAATTACTCTTCCTCTCCTGAGAGCCTGAAGACCAAGCCGTTTCTCTGATTGATAGGATCATAGATGTAGAGTTGGAAAGGACCCAAGAGGTCTTCTATCCAGTCTTATTGATTTATAGGTGTAGAACTGAGGCTAAAATAGGGAAAGTGACTTGCCCAAGGTCACACAGCTTCTATGTGACCAAGTGGGGATTTTAACTCAGTTTCTTTTACCCCAGCACCAGAGCTCTTTCCACGATTTAGTGAAGGTCTAGAGATATGATCTGGACTATGTCCCCAAATACCAGTTGTGTTCTTCAAGTCCCCATCCTATGTTTGGATTCTTCCTTCCTTGTTCACAACCCACCTGAAGGGAAGAACTCCAGAGCATACAGTTAGAGTAAAACATCCTCTCATCCCTCTTGTTATAGGATCAGCCCACATCCTCCAGTTCCATCCTCACCATCTTCATCTATGATATGGTCTCCATGGATAATAACCCTTCAAAGGTCTTGCTGATTTGTTTTTAGTTCTGCCTGACCTGACAGCAACAATCATATCTTCCCATGTGGTTCCTGGTTTTCTACCTTGAGCTATCTCTGGTATTTTCCCCTGAGCATTCTCTAAGTCAGTGGTGTCAAACTCAAATAGAAATGGAGGCCACTAGACGAACATAAGGATCTTTGTAGCCTGTATGTTGACTTAAAAAACAACAAATTAACATTCTCTAAGTTTTTATTAGGTGGGCAGCTAGGTGGTGAAGAGGATAGAGTGCTGGGGGTGGAGTCAGGAAGACTCCTTTTCCAAAGTTCAAATCTGACCTCAGACACTTACTGGCTGTGTGAACCTGGGCAAGTCATCTAACCCTGTTTGCCTCAGTTTCCTCATCTGTAAGATGAGCTGGAGAAGGAAATGGCAAACCACTGCTGTATCTTTGCCAAGAAAACCCCAAAAGGAATCATGAAGAGTCAGACACAACTAAAAAACTACACAACACAGGAACTTTTACAAAGGAATGTTTATTTCTGAGAGAAATGATTAGTAATTTTGGGGAGATTCAGAGTTCCTCCTTTTTCTATAGTTCTCATTTCAATGTTCAGTCTCTTGAAGGACATTGAATTAATTCTCCTCAGTCTCTTCAAGACCCCACCCAACCTTGCAAGGAATCTCTAATGTAAGGTGAATTCCACTCAATCAAGCTTGGGTGATGATAGATGGTCCAAAGCTGGGTCACTTAGAAGTCAATGACATAACCAAAGTTCAGTAGATTGTAATATTCATTCTTTCATTAATTGTTAACCAATCCAAGTTGATTGCCACTCTCAGAAATACCCCTCTTCCAAGGGCATATAAACTGGGAAGCCCGCAGCCATGACTGTGTTTGGCGTTCAGGAATGCCACTGACCTCTTTTCAGTAAAATGCTATCATTGTTAATAAAATGACTAATTACCCAAAAAATATGTCTCTTGAACTTTTTTAACATCACATTTCAAAAGTATAATCACAAATATACAAACTTACTTCTCCCCCTCACCTACAGGAGGCATCATTTCCTCCCCCTTTTTTGCACCTTGGTCTCTGGGAAGTGCAAGGGCATTAAGTTCATGGCTTAGTCCCATAAAGCACAGTCCCAGTTCCAAGTTCAAAAACTGCTCTCAGGCTCTAATCCAGACACCCTCTTTTCTAACAGCTTCTGTGACAGCCTGGCTCACTGCACCATTCTATCTGGGATCCAGGCTCTATGGTCACCAAGACGAAAACAGCTAGGTCCCATAGAGATCACCTGCAGCACTTAAAACCTAGGACAAAAAACACAGAACAGAAACAAATACTGCCAGCGTGATTTCTCTGAGCCAAGAGTAAAAGAGAGGGAAACAGAGGCAGGCAAATCCCTCTCCTCTCATCATTCAATTCATGGCATCCATGCTGGGCAAAGCAGATAAGAGTCAATAGAAAGAGTCCAGCCAAAAAGATGATTGAGGGGGCAGGGCTAATGCTTCTGTTCCATCAGTTTTAAAAACACAGGCAGACAAAGAAGGCTACCCCCACATACATGGTAGGGGACACTAAAAGCGCCATGTTAGGCAAACTGAGCCTGAGTTATATGGCCTTCTCTCCTTATTTTCCTGGGCCTCTTTTGTGAGCTCTCTGGCCAAGGTTATGCAAGAGCTAGCTCATCTTTGAAAGCTGGTTGATGAATTTTCCGTATAAACATCTACACTTTGGAAATCAACAAATGCTACAAATCAAGGCTTAATTTATGGTTATGTAGATTCTCTAAACTTAAGAAAATGATAAAGTGTCAATAATAGCTTACTTTTTAAATTATGTCCTGCATGCATTTTTTTTATTTTGGAGAGACAATTGTTAAATGTTTACCAGCACATCCCTGTCCCTTGACCTTCTAGAATAGCCTAGCATTATAAACAGAGGCTGCATGGAAGTAGCACTAATTTGAATATGAAGTCTTTTCTTCCTAGGAAGAAGAATTACCAAAACCTTTGTAGTTTTAGGACTAAGACAAATACATAGCTTTATTTCCACATTCCTTGAAACTTTGGGAGAGAGAATTCTCTTTGATAAATGAAGAAATAAATGAATGTTGGAATGTATTATTTTTTTAAAAATTCATTTATTCAGACCTGCAGGTTATACCTCCCTTCCCTCATCAGAATGGTGAAGGACCTTGAGTTCATACTCTCCGGGGAATCTTAAAAACTGGGGACGTTTAGCCCAGAAAAGAGGAGACTCAGAGGGGATGTGATTTATAGCAGTCTTCAAGTCCTTGAAAGACTGTCATATGGATGAGAGATTAGATTTGTTCTATTAGGTCCTCTTCTGTAGAACTAGGAATGGCAGAAGAGTGGCAATGAGGCAAGTCTAGATTGGGGGGGGTAGGCGGGGCATGGGGGGGATTTCTTAAAAATATGAACTCTTAAAAAGGGGAGTGGCCTGCTCCCCCAAAGTATTGTGTTTTTCCTCATCTGAGGGGCTGCAAGCGAAGCTGGACAGTCACTTGTTAGCTTGCTGGTGGAGATCCTTCTAGGGATATGGGTTGGACTGGTGGGTGGCCCCTGAGGGCCCTTCTAACTCTGAAATTCTGTGATTCCAGTCAAAGACTCCTTGTCACTTTAAAACTTTCCCCAATCATCTTTGAAAATAGACCTAGCAGTGGTATTTCTGGGTCAATAACTCTGTGGGTATGATTCCAAATTGCTCTCCAAAACAGCTGGATGAGTTCACAGTTCTACCAACAGTAAATTAGTGTCTTGATTTTTTCACATTCCCTCCACCATTTGATTGGGGGAAAAGGAAAAAAACCTATACGTTCTAAAATGTTCATAGCAGCTCTCTTTGTGGTGGCAAAGAATTGGAAATCACAGGGATGCGCATCAGTTGGGGAACGGCTGAACAAGTTGCAGTATATTATTGTGATGGAATACTACTGCGCTTAAGAAATGTTGAGCTTGATGATATTAGAAAAACAGGGATAGACATGCATGAAATAATGAAGAGTGAAAAAAGAGCAAAATCAAGAGAACACTGTATACAGTAACAGCAATATTGCTCTAAGGTCAACTTTGAGTGACTAAGTTATTTTGACTATTACAAATACCTGAATTAACTACAAAGGACCTAAGAAGGAAGACACTCTCTGCATCCAGAGAGAGAACTGATAAATAGAAGTAAGTATAGAATGATTTTACATATATATTTATGTCTAATGATAACCACCTCTAGGACAAGGGGGGTGAAGAATTTACATGATCACTTTATATATTTAAAGGAATAGTACATTGTACATAATAGATTTGCAATTTCATGTGAAATCATTTTTTAAATTCCACTGCTCTGAAAATGCATATGAAAAATAAAATAAACTTTTCCCACATTGGTTTTTTTTTAAGCCTCCTGTCTCTTTTCTTGCAGCTACTAGAAATAGGAGTATGTTTGTAACTTTACAGAGTATGTTTGCTTGACAAAAACAAGGTTCAAAGAAAAACCAACGAGAATATTTGCCTTCTTCCTCTTTTATAGAGAACCAAGGAGGAGAAAAACCCTGGGCCAAGAACAGGAAAAGTATTTGCCACCATAGCAGAATACTTAAATCAATTTTCCTTAAATCATGCAAGATCTTACTAAATTCTTTACTAAAAATCCCTACTAAATTATTTTATATTAGATTTGTCAGTGATCTGGTGTATCAATATCTGCAAGGATAAAGAACTAACTCAGAAGACCTGAGTTAGAATCCTGCCTCTGATACTTACCTTGCAGTCAAGGCGGAGTCTCTCAACTTCTCAAAGCCTCAGTTTCCTCTTATACAAAATGGGTACAATAATAATAGTCCTACCCACCTCTCAAAGTTGTTATAAGGGTAGTATTTTAAAAACCTTAGAATTTGTATAAATGAAAGGTATTATTATATAGCAAAAGTTTTGTCCAATGTTCATTAGAATTAAAATGAAGCTAAACCTGTTCTCTCTTAATTCTTCCCTTGGCTCTTTCAGTTCCTTAGCTTATTTTTGAAAATAATCCTTGTTCAGCAAACCTACTTAGAGTTATAACTAGCAATGGGCAGTCAGGGCTTTGTGCCAGAGTGATGACATGGGAAGGGTTGGGAGGAACAGGTGCTTTCTTTCCAAGGTAACTGTTGTTCCTTTGATCCTCTGCCAGCCTATGCCATTATATTGTGCACCTGTTCACAGACTGCCAGTCCCAGGGTCCCATTGCCATAATGCCCTTCTCCCAAATTCAATCTCCCTCCTCCACCCTGGAGTGGATATGGGCCAGACTCTGAGAAACAGTGCCCCTCTCCTAGCTTAATCTCACCTGTGGCAGACTGTCTTATGTCATTGCAGTGGTAGTAACTACAATTAAATTTGCCCCAGGTGCAAAAGCTCCTAGTTACAGCTCTGCCCCGCACTGATCTTTTATTACCAGGGCTGATGCCCCTTAGTTCTTTTTGTTGTTGTTGTTGTTTTTCAGTCATGTTCCACTCTTTGTGATTCCCAAAGATACTGGAGTGGTTTACCATTTCTTTCTCCAGCTCATTTCACAGATGAGGAAACTGAGGCAAACAGAGTGAAGTGACTTGCCTAGAGTCACCCAACTAGTAAGTGTCAGATCAAATTTGAACTCAGATCTTCCTGAGTCAAGGCCCAGTGGTTTAATCCACTGTGCCACCTAGCTGATTCTTACCCTCCTTTAATAATTAAGTTTCTATCCTAGGTTATGTCTCCCTGCCCTGACTCGCTCCCATTCAAATTATACCCTATGGATATGGGTACTGTAAGTGGGTCTTTGAGTGCACTAAAGACTCAAATGAGAATTGTTTCTAACCCAAAGGAAACTCCAGATAGTCTTTCTCTAAGTATCTTCCTGCTTCACTGGGGAAAGTCATTTTAGGTCATTCCCTGACAATAGCTTCCTCTTCATTTAAAAATAAAGTCTCACTACTGAGTTTATTTTTAACCTCTCCCTCAAAGTCAGTAGACAAAGGTCTTTAAGAGTTCTGGAAGAGGCTGCCTGGGACCACGGTGGCTGTTTAAGCACATGTTCAAGAAATATCTGTGCCCAGCTCTCACAAATGCCATTTCGACAACATAGACTCTTCCTAGAGTTCACCTAGGTCACAGTTCTACATTCTCTTCCAAGAAGAAAACATGGGCCCCACAAAGAAGGCTCAGATTTGTCAGAGGCTCAGATAAACAGCAAACCAAACTTGTTCTCCTCTGGGTAGCAATGTCTTCCTAAGAAACTAAGGGAAATTTCTGTCTATTTTCTCTCTCCTTCATCAGCATACTCCCTGAGGCCCTGCTCCGAGGCATCTGTGGCTGCACAGAACACCGTGTTATAATCAGGTACCCTCAGAACATTGCCTCCTGGCAAACTGGCTTTTAATTGAGCAGAACCTCCTGGCTCTGGAGAGTCCAGAGTTACTTTATGTGGCTTCCCTAAACCAAAATGTCGATTTGAAGAGAGGACAACTTGCTTAAATGTTTGAGCAAGTCACTTCACCACTTTTTGCCTCAGTCTTCTCATCTGTAAACTGGGGATAAGAATAAATATAGGGTTGTCATGAGGTTCAAGTAACATGATGCATAGAAAAGTTTTGCAGATTTAAAAATGCTCTATAAATGTCAGTTATTATTCATTGAATTGAACTGAGTATAACAGCTGTGGTACACACCATCCCAGCCAAGGAGGCTCCACCCCTACTTTTCCATCCCAGAGGTTCCTCACATTCAAATGGCCTTGATTTTATCGCAAAGGGTGATGATTTTCCTCTTCCTTACTCTGACCCTCAAACTTTGCCATTGACATTTCTGGTCTCAGCCAGCTTGCAGAGCTGCCTGGCAAGCATCCTGTGATTGTCCCAGATGTGATTCCATATCTGCGCTAAAAATAGCCATGACATCAGCAGTCGCCATTGCAGAGGATTCAATCCCAGTCTACAAACTATAGACCAGATGATGGAAGAATGGCAGCCCTTTAAAATGGCATCACTCTGGGAGGGGTAAAGAACTTAGCTGTCTCTGTCCGGTCTTCTGGGATGCTTGACTTCTCAGTTCCCTTTGCAGAAATCTCCAATGGTCTCCAGAATTCTTAATCCGAGCCAAGCATCCAACTTGAGAACAAAACTTTTGGGTTTCCCCCTCTATAATATTGATTTGGCATCAGTAGATTGTTGTTGTCAGTTGTGTGCAACTCTTCGTGACCCCCCCTTTTTGGGGTGATGGGGGCGGTGGTTTCTTAGCAATGAGATTAGAATTGTTTGCTATTTCTTTCTCCAGCTTTTACAGATGAGGAAACTGAGGCAAAGAGGATTAAGTGACTTGCCTAGGATCACACCACTAGTAAGTATCTGAGGCCAGATTTGAACTCAGGTCTTCCTAAGTTTAGGCCCAGCACTCTATCCACTGTGACACCCCTCTGCCCTTCCAAGGAAATGAGTTCAAATCCTGTCTCCAACTCTTAGTTATGTGACCATGGCCAAGTCACAAGATCGTAGATTTAGAGATGAAAGAGATCTCATTTTGCAGAAGACAAAACTGGTCCCCATAGAAGTTAAGTGACTCACCTAAGATCACACAGGTAGTTAGCAGCAAAAGCAGAAATTAAACCCAGATCCACTGACTCCAAATCCAGTGCTTTTTCCATTATACAAAATCACCTCCCTCTCTGAGCCTTAGTTTTCTCATTTGCAAAATGGGAGATCACAATAGCTGGAGTGCCTCCTTCATAATATTGTGAAACTCAGACAGGATAATAAATATTTTGCCATACTTAAAGCAGTATCTATGCATCATTTATAATAATAATTATGATGATCCACACGGAATCTTATTGTCCATATAAATTGAGTCCCCAAGATTATGCAACTTAATCCCTATGAGACATCCAGGCAGAGGATAGAGTCCTTGACACACAGTCCAGAAGATCTGCCTCAGACACTTATTCATTGTATGATCCTGTGCAACCCTTATCCTCTCTTGCCTCAGTTTCCTCATCTGTAAAAAGGGGAAAATAACAGTATCTACCTCCCAGGATTGTTGTGATAATCAAATGATACATATTATGTAAAATGTAAAGTGCTATATAAATGGTAGTTATTATTCTTAACTTCTTTGAACCTAAATTTCCTCATCTATAAAAAGAAAGGATTATGCCAAGTTCAAGGTCCTATAAACTATTGGAGATATATGATTGTCATGGCATGAATATTGTGGCAATTCACCCAAAATGGAAGTGCCTTGATCAGGGAGTCTAGCATGTGAAAGACCAGCTCTGTTTTTTTTTTTTCTTTCCCTGAAAAACATGTTGAAAATGGGTTGGCCCTGTCATTCTTTATCTGCAAAAATTATAAGAAGCATCCTATGGAGAAAGGGGACAATCATCAGAGACATGTGAGAGTGCCCAGGTCTCCCTCTTTTCCTGGTACTTTTCTAAGGGGCTACACTCCCAAAGCCCTCCAACAGATTTCAGATCTTCTCCCACTCACCATATTCCTCTCCCCTGGATAGGATTTCCCCTTCTTCTCTTGAGTCACCTGAGACAGACTGGATTAAAAAAAAAAAGGACTTTACTAGCAACTAAGAATAACAAATTAAAAATAAAACTACTTTCATGGGGCAGAGCTGAGGAGTTACAGAGCCCAGACAGGACTCTCATCCTAAGATATCTCTAAACCATATATGGCCAACAGAACTTCTCACTAACCCCACTCCCATCCACCATCTAGGCCTGGTCTTTGTGAACAGTTAAATGCCATGCTGCCTTGGGGAAAATGTCTGGCGTATGGTCATCACTACCTGTCTTCCAACCTGTCTTCTTCACTTTTGCTTCCAACGTAGTGCCCCTTCTTATCATTCCCATAAGTCTTCTGCTTCAGGACACTTCTAGCTCTTAGTCTATTTGCTGGGACTAACTAATAGGCCCAATTAAACCTTTCACTCTGGCTCCAGTCCAGTTTCCAACTTCACCTAAATCTTTCCAATAGATGACTCATTTGTCCCCAGGAAAGTAGCCACCAATAGGGCAGACTTAACAATTTGTCCAAATCTGTAAATGCTTATAATGACATTCACAGCGGTAATGTTCTAACAGCAACAAAGGAGTCATTCTGTATTGCTTTACCATAACCAGTTGCAATCGCTACATTTTATCAAAACCATTATTCTCCTTAACTTCGGAAATCATGTCTGATCTCAACTCTTCATCCCTCCTTTCCTGGGCAAGATGCCATTAGGACTTGAATCTCTCCCTCCTGCCCAGAGAGTTAACAATGCATCAATAGTCCTAGGGATGTCTGCATCTAAGGGCTTAAAAACCCATGCACTTTAAAGAATCTTTCTGAACATCACTTAGAACAGGACTGCAGTGTATAGGTGAGGACAGTCTTCAAAGCCTCCTCTATAGAAATTCAAGGGCCCAATATATCAAGTCTAGAGTCATTCTGAGCATGAGTTATTGTTCCTAAACTTTCCACCAGGGCTGGAAGATTATGCTCCTGCATCTCCTCAGCAAGGAATTTCTTGGAGAAATTCTCTCCTTTCTTTCTATTGTAAGATTTCCTAGCAATTGAGACAGGCTAGATTCCAGGTCAAGACTTACCTCTCCTTGTGGAACAAGGGCCCTTGGTTGTGTGAGCCAGCTTATGTAGAATATTATAGAGTCCTGGATTGGAGGCAGGAAGCCCTGATTCAAATTCTACTTCCAACATGTATAAGCTGCATACCCATGAGCAGACCACGTCATCACTCTAAATCTCTGTAAAATGAGAATAGAGATACTTCACAGGATTGCTGTGCGGATCAGATAAGCTATGTATGTAAAGTTAAAAGTCCTATGTAAATTGTTTGTTATTATAACTGGATGGGCACATGGGTGGGCTGGGTTATGTAGGCCCTAAAAGCAGTCAAGCAGCTCTCCCCATCTTATGACTTCAACACTCCCAATGCAGTATCTTCTTCTCTCCCAGCAGATATGTCATTTAGTGATGAAGTAGGAACAATCCTGACTCACAGGCAAAGCTGAAGTGCTCAAAGATAAATTTTCAGAGGGTAGGGGACTGATTCTGTTCTAAATTCAGGGTTGTTGAAGGACCTACACAGAGCATCTCCAGATATTGAAGTTCTTGCTTCATTGGCAACTCTGGTTTTTCCTCTGTCACATCCTTGATGGGGCTGGAAAAAGCTGACAGGGTTTTGGCCTCATTCAAGTTTCACTTCCTACCCTGTTTCATTCAAGCCTAGTCCCAAAATCTTGGGCAATATTGACCCATCATCTACAACTACCTCCAAGCCCTTCTTTCCCATCTGCCTAATAGTTAAAGTGAACAGTTTTAGGGGTGGCCGAACTCATCTCTCAGTTTGCTTCCCTCTTCCCACTTCCCATCCCACAGGATGATTCCTTTAGGCTGCACCAAGCTTTTTCAAATCACGATTCTTGCTGCCTAGCCATTAATTGTCATTGTAAAAAACACTCAAGTTCAGGTCCTCTGGGTATTTTGAAGGGGAATCTTCAATATATCATAAACTTTCCCCTTTCTTTTTTATTTCTCCTCTTTTTCAGTGATACTCATGATGTGGAATGGCTGAGATTAAGAAGACTAAGTTAGTTTTGCCAATCATGGACTTTGCAGAGCATTTATCTAGGTAGGCACAGTGGAACAGATTCCTGAGTTCACATCTGACCAGCTGTGTGACTCTGGCCAAGTCATTTAAGTTCTGTTTGCTTCAGTTGCCTCCTCTGTAAAATGGGGACAATAATAGTGCCTACCTCCCAGAGTTGTTGGAAAGATCAAACAAGATAATAATCATAGAGTATTTAGGACAGTTCCTGGCAAATAGTAAGCTTTATATAAATGCTAATTATTGTTATATTAACTATTATTATTTCAAATATCCTGGTTTCCCATAATCATAACATAAATACCCCCCTTTGAATGTCCAGTTGTCTCCCTTCCAGCTTTCACTGCTGGTATTCCTAGCTCCCTATTCTCATGGGATGGCCTCCTTCAATAATGAGTGGCCCACTTCCTCCCTCTCTCTTAGAAGACTAAATTCACTTTGAACATCCTCTGGCTCTAAAAATACATACTGGTTCCTCTCCCTGCAAGCCAAGATTGAGTTTCTAGTCAATTGTCAAATGATGCAGCTCTCAGGAGAAAAGAAGTTACAGATGTCAATAACCATTAAGTCTAAAGCTTTGACCAAAGGGTATTGCATCATTGGCACACTGCCTCTTGTTTTTAATACCACTGATCCCCCTCAGGGCATAGTGAGCAGCTTGCTCCAGAAATATACCTGGTTAAATGTAAACCTCATGCAAGCAGCTATTTGGGGGCTTCATCCACTTTCTGGAAGGAGGGTTGGAATTTTAATTCTCATGATAAGTGAGAGTTGCTGCATATATTCTTGGATATTTTCCAAAATTCCATCTGTTCAAAGCATAGCAATGACATATGGGTCATTTAAAATACATGTGGAGACATGCACTGTGGATGAATTTCCCCAGTTATAGCCCTTGGTTAAATTCAGGTAATCTGTGGTCAGACTCCTTCTACAACTCTATTTGTCTGGGTGAATCTTACATCTTTTCTTTTTCCCTTCCATAGGTTTTTAATTATAACAAGAAGGCCTATATTTTGAGAATGAATGAACGAAAAAGCATTTATGAAGCACTTACTATGTGCCAGATAATTGTGCTAAGTGCTAGGGATACAGATACAAAAATAAAGTCCCTTGTCTCAAAGAACTTATGCTTTTACAGGAGAAGACAATATATATAAGGCAATGGTGACCAGAGGCTGTGGTTTGGTCACAGAAGTTATAAAATAATTGATTGGCCTGTCCTTTCCTAGAATGATAACGTTAATTTGATTATTGTACCCAGAGTTAAAGATGGAAAACAGAATAGAGAAGGGGGAGGAAAGGAGTTGGGGAAGGAGGGAAGGAGTTCATAGGGTTAGAGAGGCAATACTAGAGGCCAAGGCATGGCATTAAATGGCCAGAGAGCAGGAGTATGGTATCAGTCAAACTTGTTATTTTTGTCATTGTTGTTCACTTATTTCAGTCACATCCAACTCTTCTTCTTAGAAAAGATACTGGAGTGGTTTGTCATTTCCTTCTCCATCTATTGTACAGATGAGGAAACTGAAGCAAACATAGTTAAGTGACTTGCCCAGGGTCATACAGCTAGTGAGTGTTTGAGGCCAAATTTGACCTCAGTAAGAGTCTTCCTGACTCCAAGCCTGGCACTTTGTCCACTGTGCCACCTAGCTGCTCTTTGAATCAAGCTAGAAATGGCAAAGTCTCACCATTCAGAAGCCTAGCTCCCCTCCATCTAGCCCAAGGCTACCTTGTCAGAGCCTGATCTTCTCTCAGCTAAGTTCTTGGAACTTGTTGCCTATTAGTTGACAGGTATCCTCCAACTGTATTCTCCCTAATAGCCAGCCTGCCATCAAAAGGTCCTCATTCCTCCCCTGATCTGAAGACCCCTCTGTACCTGATCTCCATAGCAGAGTAAACTTTGCTATCCATTCCATCCCTAGCTGTGGATGGATGTTTCTCCAGACCTCCATGGTCTTCCTTAACAAATTCTACCTGAGAATGTCCCTCTAAAGTAGCTAAGCATTCACTGGTCCTCAAACTCCTAGCAAAGGCATTCCCATGTATTTCTCCACTCTAGCAGCACATTTGAGTACATTGACCCCCAAATGCTTTCATCTCTGGTTTCAGCATACTTGAGGCATCCTCATGATGATCACTGCAACCATAGCTTATTCAAGCTTACAAGGCACCTTACCTACTTGATACCTATGTGACCTCATGTGACCCACACAACAACCTTCAAAGCAGACCTTTGTAATGTTAATGAAATTTATATTAATGAGAATTAAAGATCTTCCCCACCCATTAATAGGCCTCAGGTGGAGTCCATTAAGGGAAGCTTGATTAGGGGAGGCTTATTTGCAGGAAGGTCCACACCTTTTGTTAATTGTTAAAGAGGCACTGGGTCATGAAGGTCGTGATGCTTGCTGCTACAACGTTATATGAGTAGATACTACTTAGACTCAGACTCAGTAGTTAAATGACCTGCCCAGTGTCACAGAGGTAGTAAGTGAAGAAAGCCAAGTTTGAACCAAGGTCTTCCTGATGCCAGTTCAGTTCTCTAATCACTCTTCCTCCGTTCTGTCCCCTATATTTGCTTTCCCATCCTCTGAAGCTCCGCCCAGAATTCTAGCACCTCTGCTGTCTTCTCCCTATGTTCCTCAGTTCACACAGGCATTCAAGTCCACATCAGATCAGTTTCACATCCCACAGTCAGAGTATATATCTTAGGACTTTCTTTGTTGTCCGCTTCTTTCCCCCACCCCCATTACACTTTGGGCCATATCTACTGTCCTAGAGTCACTACCACCCATTGCTTCTGAAAAAAGATTTTTCTCCTCCCTGGTCCTCTAGGACTGGGCCTTTCCTTTACCATATTCTCTTTGAAGCACATACAGATGGTGTATCACTTTTCTATTTTTGTGGAGGCTCAAGGACCCAGAAAGTTTCCACAGAAGAAGGTAGATGGAACAGAATTTATGAGACTTTGGATTAGAAATGAGACTGCTCTAACCTTCTCTAGGACAGAGAGGAGAGCAGAAACTATCCTGCTCTGCATGAACTTTGGAGCAGGAAATTGTGTGAAAAAAGAAAGGGAACACAATCTATCTGCTGCAACATGAAGGTTTGGCTTCCTCTCTTACTTCCATTGACATTAGATTACACTTTTCAGATGACCATGAGGGAAATAAGTGCAGGCAGCATCTCCCATGGGGCTTTTAGGCTTCTGTAATAGAAATGGAAAAGGCCAAGGATATAGCTGCAGTGGCCAGTTACTCATGCCTCCTCTGCCATCAGAGATACTAGCAACCAGAGAGAAGATCTGAAATAACCAATACTGCTTGCTATTATAAATCCCATCGGGCTGGGGAACTGGGAAGGAACAAGTGATTTATAGCATCATCTCATCTCACACCCTTTCCTTTGTTTATAATCAATGATCCTGAGATGGGATGTGGACACCTCCTTCCATCATTCCTTTCAACAAGCTGGAATATAGGGGGTAACAGGGGGTAATACTACTCCCAAAGGACTTCAATGACCAGAAGGAGAAGAATTAGGAGATAGCTAGAGATAGATGCCATCATGCAAGAGAACTTGGTTTGTTTCCTTTCATGTTATGCTCTGTATAATAAGCTATATAATCACAACACGCCAAGCCTTTGAATTCATAAATGTAAGGGAGGTCAAAAGCCGAAGAAGGAGAACTGAAATGGGTACTGACCATGAATTTTACATTTTAATATTGTGAATAATATTCTGTTTCATCCTTCATACTAATTCTAGACCTGACCAATGAAGGCTGAATCAAATTGCATTAGGACAACCAATTTATATTACTACTACCATTCAATTGTGAGCTCCTTGAAGGTAGGGACTGTCTTTTGTATCCCTAGCACTTAGAACACTAGATACCCAACATCATGCTCTGTACGCTGTGAATATTATCTTTTGATTCTCACAAGGACCATGAGAGTTGTGTTATTATTCTCCCCATTTTAGAGGAAAATGAAACCAACAGAGGTTAAGTGACTTGCCCACAACCACTCAGCTAATGAGATTGGATTTGAAGTCAGGCCTCCTTGAGCCCCAGGTTTACCACTTTATCCACTGCACCACCATAGGCATCTTATGCCTCTAGGATGCCAAAGAGAAATTGATGAGATGATTAGGCTGGTGATTCAGAGAGAGAACCACCTGGTGAGCAAGTCAGGTATTTTCATTCCTTTGCTAGGAAATTAATGCAATGACATGCTATCTTCTTATAATATGTACTATAACAGTATAATCATGTATGTTACATGTGATTATAATAATACACTCATACTTCCTTAGATCATTTTCCAGTCCAGCTACATATATTATTGGAACTGTACAAAAAACTGTCTGGGCATCAGGGCATGGGTCAGTACAACTGGTGTTTAGCTCAAATGATGATATTAGTGAAATTCATGAGAAGACAAATGCAGGAAATGAACCAGACATGGAAGATAAACATGTTTGTTGTGAGGCATTGGAAGTGATGACACTGTGCCTTGCTTTGATTTCAACAGCCTTCAATGCACTTAGTAAAGAAAAAGCATGGCAGACTTTTGTCATTGACTTGCTATTGCAATATCTTAGCAAGATCTAATGGGTGGTTCCAGTTTTACCCAAAGGGGAATTAGAAGTTCTTTTTGAATCTGCTATTGATCTTAGTAAAAAAAAAACAAAAAACTCTTGATGTTAAAAGTGAAGCATGTCAACATTTTTTCTGAGATGGAGTAACAATATCTTTCATTCAAATCCTTACAGATGAGGCACTGAGTGGCTGGAATTTTGAAATTCATAGATATATTATCAACAACACTCATCGCCTAGTGGAGTTTTGTGTGGCCTAGCTCTCCCAAGATTGGTTTCCACTTCTACAACTTCTTGCTATGGCCTTAAATCCTCATTGCAAACTCTATCTATACAATGGCATACACCCATCTAAAACAATACCTCAGGTGTTCAGTCGGCAGATGATGAACTCTATACCTGTACTCTAGATCCACAATCTCCAAAAGGTTGGCTAGTGGATCTCATAAATAAAATTGGCACATTAAATGGGTTCCAGATTTTGTATGATCACTTCATTAGTGGCTCAACCTTGAACATTCAAATTATTGCAGCTCTTATTAAACCATTTGGACAGTGCTCCTCCTTTTCAACTTCTTTTTATGTATTATCTCCCCCATTATATGGATTGTGAGCTCCATGAGAGCAGGAACCTTCTTTGTTATGCTTTGTATTCAGTACTTAGCACATAGTAGTGCCATATAGTTATTATAATAACCAATTTATATTGGGGGGGAAGGGATCCAAGCTTTTTTTTATCTTTCTATTTTCTCATTCTAAGTCCAGCCTCTCAAGTGCATTTCTGACTCTGCCCAAAAAATTCACCACATTCAGACCATCTTATCTAGGTGGAATTCTTACTGCACCATCATTCATTGTTCATGGACTTGGTGGAGGATAGATCCTTTCATATAGATTGCCCTTCCCCTCCCCCCCAGGTGGGAGTGGTCTGGTTTGAGATGATACACTCTTTGACCACAAGTGACCAATCAGTTACATACCCAGCCCTTCATTAGAATAAACCCACCTCTTATTATACTAGTCACTCTCTCATTAATTGTTAACCAGTCAGAGTGGATTTCTGCCTGGCAGGAACACCAACTCTTCCAAGGGCATATAAACAGTAACACTTACTCTTCCAAGGGCATGTAAGGGGAGCATGCACTCTTCCAAGGACATCTAAGCATTGAGTAGCCTCCATGATTTACCTTTAGTTTACAAGAGAAAGCTAAATGACCATTTTATTAATAATCTGCTAGCTATAATTGATCAAATTGATGATTAATTACCCAGAAATTATGTCTCTCAAACTTTTTTTTGGTAACTATAAGCATAAGGAAGACAATCCTCAAATCACATAATCAGATAAGGTCTACTCACAATATCACAGAAGTGATAAAGGCAATGAGGTGCTTCTGATACTTTCCAAGGGTTTTTACTGCCCATGAGCACAGGAAACCCAAGTAGAAAACAATAACTAGCATGTGGAAAACTATAAGAACTCTTAAAAGTTACACAAAAAAAAGTTTTGTGGAGTGTTCATCCAAATGTTAATAGATGCAAGCTGGCACACCCAGAGCCCATCCTTCAGGCATGTGTAGGTTCTATTTTATCACTGGGGCTGGTACTTAGGAGATTCATTTACATCTCAAGGGAAACTCCAAGCTGTTTGTCTCTGTTTCAAAGTCTTTTTCGCAGGGGAAGGACATTTCCTGACAAAAAACTAAAGGGAATCACATTTCAGGTTCTGCTCATGCAAAAATTTTCCAACCTCCGGATGCTCCTTTTCTCTTCTTGCTCACTTTTCTTCCTCCCCCTTTCCTCCCTCTGTTACAGCCCCCACCTCGAGACTTATCCAGTCCATTTGATGAGAGAATGAGGTCAAATTAGGGGCCCAACCACTTCATTTTTCAGATGAAGGAACTGAAACCCAGAGAGGAGAAGTTGGGACACATGTAAAAAGTAGCAGAACTGGAATTTGAACCCAGGTTCCCTGACTTTAATTCTAGTGTTCTTTCCATTGGTTACCACATAGTCCTGCCATCTGTTGTGGGATGGCAGCATCACCATCATCAAATATTTATAGAGCCACCCCTTTGCTGTGATCATACCCAGACAGACAGAGCAGTGTCCCTGTCACCCATTACTTTCCCCCACCCTACCCATCCAACACTCTTGTCCACTCCAAAGTTTCTTATCTCTTCCATCTTCCTCTGGCTCTGTTAGCTGTAGTACCGGCAAATTCATTGCTGTCACTATACTCAGTCAACAGGGACACCCTGGCTCCTTCACACACTCAAGTAGGTGAACTTTGTAAAAATAATTTTATTAAGAAGTAAAGCTTTAACTTAGGAACTCTAATCAACATAACAGCCAATCACAATTGCAGAGGACTGATGATGAAACATGCTACTCACTGCCAGATAGAAAGGTGATGGACTCAGAGTACAGACTGAGACATATGGGGTGAAGGGGAGAAACAGGACAAGGTTAATGAGGGAATTTGTTTCTTTGACATGTTGTTTTAATTAGCTTTGTTTTTCTTGCTTTCTCAGTGAGGGGAGGAGAAGTGAGAGGGAGAGAATTCAGAGCTGAAAATAAAATGAAATTGAAAAAAATTAAAGTGAGGAAAGTAAGACTGAAAACATTAAATATTAAATATATTAAATATTAATATACTCAATGTATTTTAAATAATATATTTTTCAAAGGAAGTAATTAGGAAAAAACAAGTATTTTCAAGCTATCTGGATAAAAAAAATTCTCTTGCTTTTAATTCTGAAAGTAGTTTCTATCTGAAAGTAAGGATGAGGTGTGGAACCCTGATCTAAATGGATGAACAAAAGGCTGCTTAATTAGTTATTAACCTAACCCATAAGGGATAACAACACACTTACATAACATCTCCTTATTCTAGCAGGCTTTGCATCCCCCACACCATGGTGTATTTCTTTCCCCTCAACAGCTCTTTGTTGCCTATGGGTAAAGTTCAGAGGGGTTATATCTCAACGTCAGTCCACAGCTCCCCCTCTCTAACTTACCAAGTGAAGAGGAACGTCTCTCTGCTCTTTTCTTTCCCTGCAAATTCCTTGGTTATCAATCCTCAGTGGCTTCTGGAGAGGGCATACAGCAGAGCAGGAATGTGCCCCAACTCCAGTGTAAATTCCTGAAGTTTCTAGGCTTATCTCTGCAGCCAGGAGTTCAAGTTTGCTATGATGTTTAACCATTTCTGTGCTCTCAGATCAGTTAGTAAAATGAACAATCATCCCCTTACATATAAAAACAATTTTTCAAGGACTGAGACCACATCTAAAGCATTTTTTCTGTATTTCCATTAAGTTGTATAGCTTGTGGGCCCTAGTTATATAATCCCTGATTAAGAGAAGAATGAGACACTCTCTCCCTTATTTTCCCATATAGTGTACCAAGAAGAGGGGCTGAGGCATCAGTGGTCAGAGAGAACTTTTTCATATAATCTGGAGCTCTTAGAACAGTGTTTCCCAAGGGACTGGTTTTCAGTCAGTCTTAGGATCATAAGATGTAGAGCTGAAAGTGATCTTGGCGGTCACCTAGTCCAAATGTCTTACTTTAGAGATGAAGACACTAAAATCTAGATTAGGGAAAATAACTTGCCCAAGGTGACACAGGGAAGTAGCTGGTGTTTAGCCTTTTTCAATCATATCCAACTGTCTGTGATCCCATTTGGAGTTTTCTTGGCAAAGATCCTGGAGTGGTTTGCTATTTCTTTCTCCAGCTCATTTTATGGATGAGAAAACTGAAGCAAACAGGATTAAATGACTTGCCCAGGGTGACACATCAAATATGTCTGTGTCTAACGTCAGATCTGAACTCAGAAAAATTAGTCCTCCTGACCCCAGGCCCAGCACTCTATCCACTCAGTCTAGGTCCTCTGATCCTAAAACCAGTTTAGGATACTTTAGTCAGTTTAATTTTAAATTAAAGAACACTTAGGTGTGAAACCAAAGTTACTACTGGAGTCTAAGTGGCAGTAGCTATCTTTTCCATGGCTATTCTGTGGTACTAACTCATCTAATCCCAAGGAGGTATAGATGTGTTCTTCAAATTTGGGTGAATATGGAAGACTGCTTTATACCGTAGGAGTGCTATTTTTCCATTCCCCACTAGGTGGCCCAATTACAACACTTAGGGTAATTCAAACTGTTCCAGCAGCTGCGGCCATCAGCCTCTTGCTTAATGGCATTGAGAACAGATTGCAAATGCCCAGGCTGTGATTTCATAACCGGACTAAATATAGCAAAACCAGCAATATATGCAACCAAAGATTCCCCCATACCAGCCAACAGATCATTCCCAACTGCAGCAAAAAGGCCAGGGCATTGCTCAGTCAAAAGGGAAGGATGATGAAGTTCAATACAAGTTCTTGGGGGTAAAAAAAGCCTTTTTGAGACTTCACCCAATGGGCCAATTCCATTTGCTAGTATCCCTTATGTTAAACTAGGGTCAATATTACCATGGCACATCACTGAGATTCTCAAAGTGTGTTCATTCTGAACCATGGACACAAACCTAATTTACTAACTACATCCAGAACACATACAAAATCTCATAATGATTAAATTTTGAGGACTAGTGTCTCAGGGAAAATTAGATGGGATGAATAGAAGACTCCTAGTCCTAGAATTTCCTGAAATTTTCTTAGTGTTCACCTGAAAAATTGCATTTGTCTGGCAAGGAGAAAGTCTGACAGGAGTTTCTTCTCCAGTATCATTCTTCTGGATGCACCAATTGTGTACAATGGTACTTAATACACTGCATTCATAAGTTAAAATGGAGTTACTACTGACATGATTCTGATTTCAGCTGTACATACAATATCCTCTAACAGCAAGCAAGGTGGCAGAATTCAGAAGATCTGAATGCAA
This sequence comes from Notamacropus eugenii, assembly GCF_028372415.1. NCBI lineage: Eukaryota > Metazoa > Chordata > Mammalia > Diprotodontia > Macropodidae > Notamacropus > Notamacropus eugenii. The sequence continues at coordinate 95,218,182 of NC_092874.1, read as the reverse complement.
AGCTTACTACCTTGTGACCTTGTCCCAACATCCCTGGACCTCAGTTGACATTTCTGTAAAATGAGGAGCTAAATTAAATGGCCTCTGATGTCCCCTTAAGCTCTAGGTCGATGACTTATACAGTAAGGGGGTGGGAATCAATGACCCCTAAGGTTCCTTCCAGAGAGAGTTCGTTTATCTCCCCCTACCAGAATGTAAGCTCCTGAAAGAATATGCATTCATTCAATGAACATTTATTAGGTGCCTTTTATGTGCAAAGCCCCGTGCTAGGCACTGAGGTACTATTATCATTAGTAACAATAATGCTAAACCACAGTGTCTTTATTCAAGGAGCAAAATATATAATAATATATGTATCATTTTATTACATATATAAACCATATATGCCCAAAGATAATATAAACAGAATGTGGTACCTACATGAGAGGTACAAACAAGATGCCCTGAATGGTTCCGAGGAGGCAAGCCTTCTTGGAAGAGTATGCATTGAATCAGAGTTTAAAAGATGGGTAATATTTCTTTCTCATATACCAGTCCCAAATTCTTCTCCCTTCCCTTACTCAGAGCAGGAGATTACCAAAGCACGCCCTTTTCTCTTGTTGTATCCAAACAGAAGTTGAATGACCATCTATCAGAAATTCTATAGATTTGATAAAGAAGATTCACACCCTTTGACCCAGAGATCCCACTTCATACAAGGCATACAAAAGAGGTCAAAGACAGAAAGAAAGGTTACAATATAAACCAAAATATCCCAAGTAACACGTTTTGTGGTTGCAAAGAACTGGAAGCAAAATAAATACCCATCAACTGGGGAATGACTAAACAAATTGTAGTACATAAATGTAGAGGAATGTTACTGCACTATAAAAAAACAAAGAATGTAAAGAAATCAAAGAAGCATTAGAAGACTTATATGAACTGGCACAGAATGTAATCAGAAAACCATATACACAATGACTGCAACAGAAATGGAAAGAGCCAACAAAGAAACTAAGCACTGTGTAACTAAAATGACTAGAGGCAGCAAGGTGGTGTGGTGGATAGGGGTCAGAAGGACTTGAGTTCAAATCCAGTCTCAGACATTTACTAGCTGTGTGATTGTCAGCAAGTCACTTAACCACTATTGTCCCTGGAAAGAGTCAAGAAAATAACTCCTCAGGTTGCAGGGATGGGGAGATGGCTATGGAATATTGCGTATATTATTGAATGTAATTGACAAGTTGGTTGATTGTGCTGAACTAATTTTTTTGTTCTCCTTTTCAATCTTCCTTACAAAAAATATCTCATCGGCATGCAAAGGTTAGAAAAGAAATACTGTGTTGTGTGGGATGCAGGGTGAAATCACAAGTCTGGAAACTAGAAGATTCAACAATTCAATACAACAAGCATTTGTTAAGCCCTGACTATGTGTAAGAGAGCATAGTGGGGGACAGAAAGACACTGGGGATAGAAAGACAGAAAGGAAAAATAATACTGGAGACCCTAAGCACTGGCTGGGCAGATCTGGAGGCAAGGTGGGTGTGGAAAGAAAACTCAGAAGTCAAGTCACTGGCTGGGAAAATGCCCAGAAAAGGGGAAAAAAATAAGACTATAGAAGGTTACTTTCTTGGTGAACAGATAATTCCTCCCTTCCTTTCTGATGAGGAAGAACAATGCTTACCATCAGGGAAAGACATAGTAGTCAAGGCTTCTGTATCCCACACATCCAAAATAAATATTCAATGGGCTCAGGCCATGGAAGAGCTCAAAAAGGATTTTGAAAATCAAGTAAGGGAGGTGGAGGAAAAATTGGGAAGAGAAATGAGAGAGATGCAAGAAAAGCATGAGAAGCAGGTCAACACCTTGCTAAAGGAGACCCAAAAAAATACTGAAGAAAGTAACACCTTGAAAAATAGGCTAACTCAATTGGCAAAAGAGGTTCAAAAAGCCAATGAGGAGAAGAATGCTTTCAAAAGCAGAATTAGCCAAATGGAAAAGGAAGTTCAAAAGCTCACTGAAGAAAATAGTTCTTTCAAAATTAGAATGGAACAGATGGAGGCTAATGATTTTGTGAGAAACCAAGAAGTCACAAAACAAAACCAAAAGAATGAAAAAATGGAAGATAATGTGAAATATCTCATTGGAAAAACAACTGACCTGGAAAATAGATCCAGGAGAGACAATTTAAAAATTATGGGACTCCCTGAAAGCCAGGATCAAAAAAAGAGCCTAGACATCATCTTTCATGAAATTATCAAGGAAAACTGCCCTGAGATTCTAGAACCAGAGGGCAAAATAAGTATTCAAGGAATCCACAGATCACCATCTGAAAGAGATCCAAAAAGAGAAACTCCTAGGAACATCGTGGCCAAATTCCAGAGTTCCCTGGTCAAGGAGAAAATATTGCAAGCAGCTAGAAAGAAATAATTCAAGTATTGTGGAAATACAATCAGGATAACACAAGATCTAGCAGCTTGTACATTAAGGGATCGAAGGGCATGAAATATTATATTCCAGAAGTCAAAGAAACTAGGACTAAAACCAAGAATCACCTACCCAGCAAAACTGAGTATACTACTTCAGGGGAAAAAATGGTCTTTCAATGAAATTGGGGGCTTTCAAGCATTCTTGATGAAAAGACCAGAGCTGAAAAGAAAATTTAACTTTCAAACACAAGAATGAATAGAAGTATGAAAAGGTAAACAGCAAAGAGAAGTCACAAGGGACTTCCTAAAGTTGAACTGTTTATATTCCTACATGGAAAGAAAATATTTGTAACTCTTGAAACTTTTCAGTATCTGGGTAGTGGGTGGGATTACACACACACACACACACACACACACACGCACACACGCACACACGCACACACACAGTGACAGAGAGCACAGAGTGAATTGAATAGGATGGGATCATATCTTAAAAAATGAAATTAAGTGGTGAGAGAGAAATATATCAGGAGGAGAAAGGGAGAAATGGAATGGGGCAAATTATCTCTCATAAAAGAGGCAAGCAAAAGACTCATTAGTGGAGGGGAAAAGAAGGGAGGTTGAGAGAAAAACATGAAGTTTACTCTCATCACATTCTACTAAAGGAAGGAATAAAATGCACTCTCATTTTGGTATGAAAACCTATCTTACAATACAGGAAAGTGGGGGATAAGGGGATAAGCAGGGTGCGGGGGATGATGGAAGGGAGGGCAATGGGAGAAGGGAGCAATTAGAAGTCAATACTCTTGGGGAGGAACAAGGTCAAAAGAGAGAATAGAAGCAATGGGGGGCAGGATAGGATGGAGGGAAATATAGTTAGTCTTACACAACACGACTATTATGGAAGTCATTTGCAAAACTACACAGATATGGCCTATATTGAATTGCTTGCCTTCCAAAGGGAATGGGTAGGGAGGGAAGGATGAAGAGAAGTTGGAACTCAAAGTTTTAGGAACAACTGTCGAGTACTGTTCTTGCTACTAGGAAATAAGAAATACAGGCAAAGGGGTATAGAAAGTTATCTGGCCCTACAGGACAAAAGAGAAGATAGGGACAAGGGAAGGGAGGGATGATAGAAGAGAGGGCAAATTGGTGATAGGGGCAATTAGAATGCTCAGTGTTTTGGGGTGTGGGAGGGGACAAATGGGGAGAAAATTTGGAACCCAAAATTTTGTGAAAATGAATGTTAAAAGTTAAATAAATTAATAAAAAAAAATAATAATACCTGTTCTCAAAGAACTTACATTCTATGAGTTTTAATGATGGTTCTCCTACTACCTTTCATAGGTTTTTTTTTTTAATTTTTTCATGAGTGGGGATAAGGCAAGCAGAGTTAAGTGACTTACCCATGGTCACATAGCTAGTAAGTATCTGAGGCTAGATTTGAACTCAGGCCCTCCTGACTCCAAGGCTGGTGCTCTATATCCACCATGCCACCTTGTTGTCCTACTACTAACTTTCTATGCCACCCTAGACAAATCATTTGCTTTTCTGAGTCTTGTTTGTGATTAGGTATAAAAATTCTGATTCTTTCCAAATGCTTTTTCAATTTGTTCTTGGAGGCAGCTATGCTATCACTCAGTATCCTGCCTGGAATTTCCCGGATTTGGCTGATTTATCATATCAAGGCTTTTGTTTCTCCTGGCTAGAGGCTTAATTTTCCTGTCCAGATTCCATCTCTTTTGCCAAATTATGTCTTATTGCCAGCTACCCAGATTTTAACTGCTTTGAAAATGTCCGCTGAACAGAGAGAGCAGGTGCCCTACAGAATTATCAGTATAAAAGGGAGAAAAACTTAAGAGCTCTGGACTGGTTCTAAATATACAGACACCAAAGAGAAGGACTTGTCTCCCAACTGATTAAAGTGATTGCTTTTATTTACTTTTATCCTGAAAATCCCACTGAAACTTTTCACCCACCCTTTGATTTAGAGGTAAGAGACAGTGATTGTGAAAGCCATATTTTTTAAAAAAATTCGACAGACATCCCATTATTTCAGTCAATCAACCAACAAGCATTTATTAAGTGCCTAGTACTTTCCAAGTATTTTCTAGGGATACAAAAACAAAAGGTTAAAAGCCTTTGCTCTTTTTTAATTGTAGTTTATTTTTTCCCAATTACATGTAAAGACAATTTTTAGCATCATTTTTATAAGATTTTGAGTTCCAAATTTTTCTCCCTCCCCTCCTCTCTTCCTTAAAATGGTAAGCAATTTGATATAGGTTATATATGTGAAATCATGTAAAACATATTTACATATTAGTCACAGTTGTGAAAGAAAAAACAGACCAAAGAGGAAAAAAAAAACATGAAAAAAATGAAGTCAGTGAAAAAAAGTATGCTGTGATCTGTATTCAGAATCCATCAGTTCTTTATTTGGATGTGGATTGTATTTTCCATCATGAGTCCTTTGTAATTGTCTTGGATCATTATGTTGCTGAGAAGAACGAAATCATTCATAGTTGATTATCACTCTTGTTGCTTTCATCAAGTACAATATTTTACTGGTTCCACTGATTTCACTTTGTATCAGTTCACACAAGTCTTTCCAGTTTTTTCTGAAATCTATCTGTTCATCATTTCTTATTGCATAATAATATTCTATTACATTCATATACACAACTTGTTCAGTCATTCCCCAATTGATGGGCATCCCCTCAATTACCAATATTTTACCACCACGAAAAGGTCTGCTACAAATATTTTATGTAGCTCCTTTTCCCTTTTTTATGATCTCTTTGGGATATAGGCCTAATAATGATATTGCTAGATCAAAGGGTATGCACAGTTTGGTTGCCCTTTGGGCATAATTTCAAATTGCTTTCCAGAATGGTTGGATCAGTTCACAACTCTACCAACAATGCACTAGTGTCCCAATTTTCCCCACAACTTCCCCACTTATCATTGTCTTTTTTTATCGTATTAGCCAATCTGATAGGTGTGAGGTGGTACCTCAGAGTTGTTTTAATTTGCATTTCTCTAATCAAAAGTGATTTAGAGCATTTCATATGACTGTAGATAGCTTTAATTTCTTCATCTGAAAACTGCCTGTTCATATCCTTTGACCATTCATCAATTGGGAAATGGCTTGAATTCTTACACATTTGACTCAGTTCTCTATATATTTGAGAAATGAGGTCTTTATCAGAGATACTTGCTGTAAAGATTGTTTCCCAGTGTTTTAATTTATTATATTTGAAATTATCAATTTTATATTTCAAACCCCTGCTCTTAAGGAGCTTATATCCTACAGGGGAAATAATAATGCATGTATATTGTTGTGGTTATTCAGTTATTTCAGACTTCATGATCCCATTTAGGCTTTCTTTGCAAAGAGACTGGAGTAGTTTGCTATTTCCTTCTCCAGTTCATTTTACAGATGAGGAAACTCAGGCAAACAGGGTGAAGTGACTTGCCCAGGGTCACACAGTGTCTGAAACCAGATTTGAACTCAGAAAAGTGAGTTTTCCTGACTCCAGGTCTGGTACTCTATTCCCTGAGTCACCTAGCTGCCCATTATGGTAGTAAGGAATATAAATGCAAGAAAAAAAAATACCTTCAAAGAGCTTCCTTTCTAATGGGGGATTATAACACATAAAAGGAAGCTGAAAAGGGGAAAGGGGTGGGGCAAGAAGGGGAAGGTATCCCCCTCAGGGCATGGTCAATCTGGACCTTCCTTCCAAATGGAAGTTCCAAGAGGAACTCACCAGCTGAAGAAAGCCATCTAGGGGATAGAGGGAGAAAGCAACTGAAGCACGTATGACTTTCCCAATTTCTGTTTATTGTTTACTTGGACAAATATGTTGCCCAAGATCTGAGATTTCATTGTGACCAGCTTTTGGTAGGGAGGAGCTAAGCCAATTGAGTAAGCTACCTGTTATCCTCCCTTCCTCTTAGAGCAAGCAGGAAAATCAGCTCTTATTACAAGACCCCTAAAAAAGAACAATGAACCCTAGACTGAATATTTGATCTATAACTGCTTTTGCTTTCTTCTCTGAACACAGGTCAGCAGTAAAGCAATCCTGAGAAATGGATATCCCTAGGCTCTGAAGCTACCTTATGAACTCAAGACATCCATAAGAGTGGGTGGCTGCCTGCAGGAAAGTAAATTCCACAAAAGCACATTTCTCATTTGAGATATCACCATCTGGAAGATCCTACCTGGCTAGCTAGGCGATCTGAATCCTCGATCAGGCACTGCAGATCCCAGACAAATGTAAAATATCTGTTCAGCAAAGTGGCCTTTACCTTCCAAGATTGGGCCTGGGGAGAGAGGAAGAAATAACAATGACTATAATGTCCTATTTGAGAGGTCTGTTGCCTTCCTGTATATACTCATGCATGTCTGTGAATCTTTTGTGTTTTAAATATTTTCCCTGGTCGAGAAAAGAGCTGTCCTATAATTGTACATTCAGTACCTTTTCTGGGGACAACTAAGTGGTACAGTGAATAGAGTACCAGGCCTGAAGTCAAGAAGACTCACCTTTATGAACTCAAATCTGGCCTCAGATACTCACTAGCTATGTGACCCTGAACAAGTCACTTCATTCTGTTTGCCTCAGTTTCCTCATCTGTAAAAGAGCTGGAGAAGAAAATAGCAAACCACTCCAGTATCTTTGCCAAGAAAACCCCCCAAAAGGGGTCAAGCACAAAAACACTTTCTAGAAGGGACCTGTTAACTGTATTTTCAGAAGATGCTATATATGAGCCATTTCTAAGTTTTGTTTTACAAAATGAGACCCTGACAGGGGAAGGATGGAGTGCTCCCTTCTTGTGAACATATCATCCCTCCCCTTATAGAGAGGCCCTTTGATCCAAGGAGGATAGTGGTTAACCAAAAATAGAGATGAACACAGAGCTCTTAGGCCTTCCACTAATGACTCTTTCAAGGAGGAGTCATCAATCCAACCCACTCTCAGGGTTTGATTGTGCAACCAATTCTGAATCAATATAACTCTAGTACCATCCAGTCCACATTTCTCCATTTTATCCACAAGGATCAAGTGAGGAACTATCAAATTCCTTTCCGAAATCTAAGTGTAACTAACACCCTGTTGCAGCAATCCTTTTCAAGTCACAAGTACTCAATGTTTTCCTTTCATTTTCGGGCACCTCTAAGGTGCCAAAGAAATGCAGCAGAGTGGGAATGAAATTACCAGGATCTTTTAACCTAAAAAGAATTACTTAAAGTCATTTAATGTCACAATGTAGCCAGGCACTAAAAAAACAAAAAGAATTCACTGCTTTATAGGAAACAAACCAGGGTGATGACATGGGAGAAACACACTAAGCATGCATACCAGAGAAAGAGAACATGTTCCCTGAATCTGCAGCATAAATTCTTAAGGGTGGGGGATCGGTAGCAAAGGCCCCTAGGGAGAAGACAGAAATGTGGCCTGGCAACCTCCTGTGACTATCCTGTCAATCATCAGACTCCAGGTCTCATGTGGTGGTGGACCAGAAAGTGAATGTCCTTCCTACAGAAGTCAGAGTGGAATATTGTTATCACCGTGTCATAAGACAGTCCCCTTCCATCCCTCACCCTTCTTAGTTCGATGCTGAGGTAAAGGTGAGGAGAAATGATCGATGGACTTTCTTCATAGGGTATTCGTTCTCTTGACTAAAGAGAACATGCAGATATTAGTAGCGGCTGCCACCGATGGAAGCTTGAGATGTCAGACCTCTTTAGGAGTGTTTGGGGCTTGGCCGCTTAAGAATTTTAATGTTGTACTTTATTTTTTATTCCATTTGCTAAATAGTCCATTTAACCTATGTGGGCGAGTAATTCCCTCCTGGGTCACATAAAGTTGTTAAAAGATAACAATCCTGATTGGATAGGGGAGGAAGCCATTCTGATAAAAATAAAAGTTGTTTCTTGACAACTTTATGTTTTGTCTCCTAGTTTAGATGAGACAAGAAAGACTCTGTGCTTTGATAAAGTATAAACAGGAGTCTGAGAGCCATGGGACTCAGGTAAACCACACCTGTGCCTGAAAAAAGAGACTTGGGCAGGTAGCTCAGGGTTTGGAGCACCATCTGGTAGCTTACTCAAAGACTGCTCTCAGAAGAGCCCTATGCACCCATCTGACTTGTGACCTCTAATGAGACTGCCGAGAATTCTGCGGAAAGGAAAACCATCTGCTATATAAGTATGCTATATAAGTCTGCTTTATAAGTATACTAGCTGTAGCAGTCTGTGATCTCCCAAACTAGAAACACCAGCAAAAAATAAATATTAGTCTCCATGACTTGTTTTGTGTGATCATGTCCTGGTTCTTAGTGATCACTACTTTCCTTTCTAAGTGCTCAAAGCTATCCATTTAATAGTTTGCTCTAGAATTTTACCTGGGATTAATGTCAGGTTCACTGGTCTACTAGTTGGTGAAATTGCTTTTCTTCTCCTTTTTGAAAATCAGAATATTTGCTCATCTTTAGTCTTCCAGCATCTCTCTCATTCTCCACAGTTCTTTGAAGATCATTGAGAGTGGCTCAATAATTACATCTGAAAATTATTTTAGGTTTATAAGGTGTAATTCATCCAGGAAATGTGAACTAATTTCCAATCTTTCTGCATCTGTGTAATTTTCTGGGACACTTTTTTGGCTTGTGTGTGTGTGTGTGTGTGTGTGTGTTTCTTATTTATTTCTTCCTGGCCTCTAGTGAAATAATTCTGTTTCTCACTGAGGTCTTAGTTTTATTTCTATTAGATATTCTTTGTTTCATAAATATTTTTAATGAATGAGTTGCTTCATCATCTTGTTCCTTTTTCATTCATCTCATTTTTACTAATTAAATTTCTTCTGTTATTGAAAAATCTTGCTCAACTTGAATTGACATTGTTTTGTATGTGATGCTTGCCTTCCTTGTCTGCTTGTAAAACTATCTTTTTGTTATTATGATCTTAATGCCTGAGGTGTGTGTGTATGTGTGTATGTGTCCAAGTGAATTGAATTTACTATCTACCCTAATTGGCATCCTGTAAATTCTACTAGTTTTCCATACATCCCTCTTTTTCAATATTTGTAAGTAATTTTCTTGTACATCTTAAAATATAATGATCTAATTATTTTCTTCTTCACAGTTTTGGGAAAAGTCAATAAATCTTAAATTTTCTCTCCTTTACCTTAGCTCTAGATCAATCACTTTTGTTTGTATAAATTTTCAATCTTTCTTTGTGTGTGTGTGCGTGTGTGTGTGTGTGTGTGTGTGTGAGAGAGAGAGAGAGAGAGAGAGAGAGAGAGACAGAGATCTTTCTGGGACTTTTTTTGCTTTTTTTTCTCTCTTATTTCTTTCATCTTGACCTTCAGTGAACCAATTCTGTTTGTCATTGAATCTATAATTTTGTTTCTATTTCCCAGGGACATTTTAATGGATCAATTTCTTTAGCATCTTGAACTGAGATTTCTCAGTCATATTCAATTCCTTCTTTATTTCCTCTCGTAACATTTTTGCTAAATAAATTTCTTCTTTAATTTCTTCTGTGAGTTTCTTATCTATTCTACTATCTTGAGAAAATTCTAATTTTACTTTTGGTGCTTCTGTTGATATTGCTTAAGTATACTTTCCTCCTAAAATTTTTGCTTCTTTTTAATCCATAATATTTTATAATGTCAAAACTCTTCTGTTTGCTCATTTTTTTCTCCTTAGTCCTGGAAAGGCAGAAGTAAGAGAATTAGGTAGAAGTTGTAGAGAAACAAGAACTTCCTAACAATTAAAAGTACCTAAAAGTGAGGTGAGTTACCTTGGGAGGTAAGAAGTTCCCCTTACTAGAGATATTTAAGCAGAAGTTAGGCAATATTAATGTCCAGGTAGAGGTTGGACCTCTGAGGTCCCTTAGAACTGTAAAATTCTGTGTCTATCTTTTTGATACTATGTGCAAAGTATCATGGTAGGCATGCTAGGCAAAGAGTTAAGATATGGGACCTTCATGGATCTTATAATTTATCAAAGTGGGGCAATACAATAGCAGGTAAGAAAATGGAGTAAAATCAATTTTTAGGGGCAATCTTGAAAAGATAAAGAAGCTATTTGTAAATATAAAGTTTTCAGAGTCCTGATGGGCAATTTCATAAAAGTATAAAATTTTGAAGCTGAAAAGGACTTTATAAGATTATTCTACTCAAACCTCTCACTATAAAGATGAAGAAATACCAAAGTTATGAAATTTACTTAGTCATTGAACCATTTAACTGTAGAGTCAGGTCTAGAACTCAGCACTTAGAAGATAAATAGCTTGTGCAGTGACTTCCTCTGTCATGCTGCTGTTGGAATTATCATTTTAACTTTGTCAGTGTTCTGTGGACTGACAAACAAGTCCCAGTTACCACTTTACCACTGTGGAAGTTAGGGAGCACTATGACTGTTTTGTAAGTGTAGCTTTCTGATGAAGCCAATAAAGGTTGGCCAAATGTTTTTTTTTTTTAAGAAGTCATGTTGAAAATCATGAGAACAACCTACACTGGAGGCAGGTGTAGCCCCCAACCTCACCCCAATTTTCCCATTGAGACCTCAGAGTCCACCCTGATCACTGAGGGATACATGAAAGTATGGTATCAGGCCTGCCCAAAGTGACTGGAGAGGTAGATTTTCCTGGACAGAGAAAGAGAAATATAGGGATAACATCGCAGCAGGAAACAGACAAAGCACACATATCTGAAGCCATCTTTATTTGCCACTATGACCTCTCAAGAAGGTACTGAGAAAAAAAAATGCTGAGAAAAAAAAAGGTTGGGGAGGAAGAGCACCACCTGGTTTCATCTGGTAGCTTTGGTGGGACAAATATTAGAGTAAGTAATTTAATACAAATTCACTCTACTAACCCAGAAAGACTATCCACTTCTCAAGGACTCAATTCCTAATTTAATCTGGGTGTAGGTAAAGGAAGGGTGAAGAGTCAGAAATTGCATTCTATCCCTAGACAAGAGCCCATTATCCAAATATCTTAAGCCTCATTTCAGAAAATAAAACAATATCTTGGTAATCCACTCTTTCTTGTTCTGATGTCGCAAGCTCTAGTTGGAAAGATTTATGAAACTGCTACCTCCACTCCTGTCTCCAACCCAAATCTGTCAATTTCTTGCCCAAGAAGAACTCATAGTCCCCTACAGATCCTTTCCAAGACTACTCTGATAATTTAATTTATCTCTATGAAGGATAATGGATTTAGACCTGGGAAGAAGTTCAGAGGTTATCTAGTCCAACATTTTCATTTTATGAATGAGGAAACTGAGTGTGACTTGCTAGAAGTATATAGTGAGTCAGAGGATTGATGAATCCCAGTAAGTTCCCTGTCCTATTCTGCGCAGAATAGGAAGAAATGCCAGAGAAAGACAGCATACGTTGGTCTGTCAGGTCTTCAAAAGGGAGTCATCAGCCATGATAATAGCACCCTTCCTCCTGGGACTAGTAACTATAATTGAGTGCAAGACAATTTAATTCAACAAATATGTACTAAATATTCATCAATATACTATTAGAATCTAGTCATTTAAGTTGCAATATGATGTTAGTGGCTGCTCTATAGAAGTATATAGGATAGGTTAGAATTAGATGTTATATGGCAATGAACTTGTCAAAAAAGTAGGTCTTCATTGACCTCCCCTGCCTACCCTCGCCCCACTCCCATTCTCTAACATCAGATGCTAAAAAGAAGTTCAAGTCTCCAGAAATGAAATTAGAGGTTACAATCAATCTCTTGCTATCATGGGTTATGACCTAATGTAAATAAAATACTATTCAACCTGTAGTGCCAGCTTTACCCAGAAGTTGTCCACATTCCCACTATTCACTAAGTCAAAGGAAAGCCACTGGAGCCAAAAATAGCATGTGCTGCTCAGCTCCATGACTGACCAAATGATACCATTCTCCTCCTGCTAGAGGATTAGGCTGTCACTTTGGACAAATGAGAAGTGGGTTTTAGGATATACTGGGAGTAGGGAATTTTCCTTAGGAGAAAAAAATTGTCAGGGACTCCAAACCTCTGATATAGGCATGCCTGAGGGGATAAAGAGAACTCCAAAGATATTGTCAAGAAAACAATTGTCATTGACATTGTCACAGTATCATCACAGCCTAGCTTTTAGGTGTTCCGTCTGCCCAAGACCTCAGTCAGCTTACAGCACAACCCAATGCACCAAATTTCTCCAGGAACATGTGCATGATAAGACAACACAGGCTCAGGCCCACAGGGAAATCCACTAGGGGACATCAGACCTCCAAGAGTCATATTTCTCTGCCACAAGGAGATTTTACCCAGCTCTTGTTTTTTCTCCCTCCAACACACAACCCAACACCACAATATAACAGGCCAGCCTAAACACTAATTCAGAGGTTTCATCTCTCCATACTTTTACAGGTAACTTCAGAATTAGAGGAAGGTTGATATCTCAAAGAGGACTATTTAGGGTTAGGGTTATCGTAAACAGAATTATTGGCAATAGTCACTTCATTTCTGCCCCCATGGATCAATTTCCTTCTTTCCATGACTAGTAGTATAAATTATTATGAATTCTTGAATTTATTTAATTTAATTGATAATTATGGCTTATAATCCTTGGTCCCTCCTCCCACCTAAGCAAGAGAGTCCTATTCTTTCCTAAGAGTCCATAACCTAGCAATGGGATAAGAGAGAAATAATAACTTGCTAGAGTGGTCAGAGAAGGCTTTATAGAAGAGGAAGGATCTTAATAGAGCCTTGAATGATGCATAGGATTTGGCTAAATGGAAAGGGGAGGGCATGGCATTCCAGGAGAAAGAAGACAAGCAAGAGCAGATAAATGAAAACATACAAGGCATATTTGAGGGGAAATGAGTAGACCAATTTGGCTTCAAGTTAGGGTATATATAGGGGAGTAGTAAATGTTAAATCTGTAAAGTTAAGATTGGGAATGCCCAGAACTGTACAGAGATTTCAACATAATACTAGGTCATTTGGACTTTACTTTGTAAGCAATAGGAAGCCTTAGAGTTTTTGATCAAGGGAAAGAACTTTATCCAAGTTGTATTTTAGAAAGATTAAATAGGTACCAATAAATGGGACAGATCTGAGTGATCAGAAACTAGAAGTAGGACACGTACATAGGAGACTTTTGAAGCAGTTCACACATAAGGTGATCTATCCTACACTAGAGTGGTAGCAAAGGGAATGGAACCATGACTCATGTTGTTGAAGCAATCTGAATTTCTCACCACTGTGCTTTCCTGTATCTTTTAAGCACCAAACAAGGATGGGAAATTCGGAGATAGAAATCAAATTGCCTGAATCATCAACATAAAGGGAGTTGCATAAAATTGCTAATGTCCCACTATAATGGGGTATTTAAAACAGAGGCAATCAGATACTTTACAGTAACCATGCCAGACACACCAATGAGAGATGCAGCATAGGCAGTGCACTAGGGAGACTGGCATGTAGTTCGGGATGGGGGTCACTCTGTTTGAAGAGCATTCCCACACCCACACCCACACCCACACACCTCTGCAGCCTCTTCATGGAGCTTGGCAGGCCCTGGAAGTTTTCATAGCTATTCTGGCTCATTTCCTCATTGCTCAGCCAGCAGCCTCCCCAGCCAGCTTATCAACAGCTCTGTTCCTGGTTGGCTCCATTAGTCAGGACCCCTTGCTGTCTGTGCTGTATAGTTTAGTTTCTATTTTTCTCCCCCAGCCTTCTCTATTACCACCCTGATGCAATTACTCTGTAGCACAGGGGCACAGTCACACAAGAAATGAAGTCCTGGAAACCTAGATCAATCTTGTCCTGGAGGTCCTGAACCACACAGGAGATGTAGTCCTCTCCTTTAGACATGCCCCAATTATAGGAGATTGGTGATTGGGAGATATTAGGCAAGTGGAGAAAGTTTGGAATAAATGTTATCAGGAATGTGCAAGGGAATCCACACGAGATGAATAAAAGCAATTTCCAGCAGTGGGGACTGAGTTGAAATGAAATGACATAAATTCCTAGTAGGTCAAGCCACTATGGGAAGCTATGTGGCACAGTGGCGAGAGTACCAGGTCTGGAGTCAGGAAGACTCATCTTTCTGAGTTCAAATCTGGCCTCAGACTATGTGACTCTGGGCAAGTCACTTAACCCTGCTTACCTCAGTTTCCCTCATCTGTAAAATGAACTGGAGAAGGAAATAGTAAATCAGTCCAGCATCTTTGCCAAGAGAATCCCAAAGGGGGTCATTAAAGAGTTGAACACAACCGAAATGAGTGAACCATAAATCACCATGGTTCTGTGACTTCCTCCAGCAACTCTTTGTACCTTGAGAGTAGGAACAGAGAAACATAATGGAGATGAGCCAGAGCTAGAAATTGGTACAAGATATTCTGGCAGATGGTTAAGGGTCAAGAGAGTCCAAGGCTGAAACATGATAAAGTCATCCAGGAAAGTGAACGTGGGGCCTGGGTAGCAGTAATGATCCGAAGAGAGTGGAACAGATAAATGTGTACTTCAAATGATAGTGTTTCAATTGTCCAAAACTGACTTTGGGGAACAAAGGAGGTTAACCCTCCCCTACTACTTCCATTGAATGATGAGGCCTCCATCAAAAAGAATAGTATGTAATGTCTTCAGGAGAGAGCCAGGTTTCCTTTGGAGATGGCTGAAGAGGAAAAAATATGAGGAAAATATGTTCAGAATAAAGGGACTTTTGCTCATCTTAGATGGTGAGGGGAGAGCAATCAGAATAATGGAAAGAAGCAATGGTGGGAAGTGGGGAGTCTAGGATGGAGTGGAGTGAGAGGAGATTGTATGATTAGAGGTTTGTGACCAGCTTAGCTATCTATGTACCTACCACCAATTAACAATTGTAGAGGGGTGGAGATGAAAGTGACTAAATTATCAACTAGCCCTTTGTTGACCGCCCTTGGTGAACAAGAATGAATTACAGGATAAGGCTTGAGGGTGGAGATGAGGCACCAGAAGGAAAAAGAGGGTGGTGTCTAGAGAATCTGATAGAGATTGTGGAAGGAAAGAGTCAAGGCTTAATTAAGTGCCTCTCTTTCCAGTATCCAAGGTTCTAAGTATGGACAGCCTAAACTTTGTCATCTTTGCCATGCTTAAATAGTACACTAATGTTAACAACTTGTACATACACATACCATAGCCACTAACTGTCTGATCCATCTTCCTTCTTCTATGCCATTAGATGTCCCATTCAACATTGCTAAAACTGGATGGAGGTGGCAAAGAGAAAGGACAGATGGGCAGCTGGCCAAGACCAACCAAGGAAGTGGTTGGAGGGAATTGATAGTTTTTGTGGAATAAACTGATAAAAAGTTCATGTGACACTAATATCCTGTTAAACTAGATACATAATTTGGTGAGGTTACTATGGCTTTAATAGGTAACTGGTCTAATATTGAGGGAAAATTGATCCTGAATGGAAGGGGCACTGGTATAGTGTTGGCTTTGCTGAGGAGACAGAGATAGAGAAAGGGAGAAAGGACACAAAACAGTCATACATGTATTCCTGGGGATGGCCCCAAAAAAGAACCTGGGAGTAAGATGGGGGGACTCCTAAACAAAAGTTGGGGATATTAATTGAGAATTGTTGCTGCTGTTCAGCCTTAAACTAGAGTTTCTTCATCTTTATAGTGAGAGATTGAATAAAATAATCTTATAAGGTCCTTTTCAGCTTCAAATTGGACATCTTCGCGACCCCATTTAGGTTTTTCTTGGCAAAGATACTGGAGTGGTTTGCCATGTCCTTCTCCAGTTCATTTTACAGATGAGGAAACCAAGGCAAACAGGGTTAAGTGACTTGCCAAGGGTCACACAGCTAGTAAGTATCTGAGACCAGATTTTAACTCAGGAAGAAGAGTCTTCCCAACTCCAGGCCTGACACTCTATCCACTGTACCACCTAACTGCCTACATGTGCTGGCACTTTACAATTATTTTCTCATCTTATCTTCACAACAACCCTAGAAGGTAGGTCCTTTTATTAACACTTTACAGATGAGGAAACTGAGGCAGACAGAAATTAAGTGGCTTGTTCAGGGTCACGTAACTAGTATCTGAGGCCAGATTTGAACCCAGGAAGATGAGTCTTCCTGACTTCAGGCCCAGCACTCTATCCACTCTATCCGCTTCACTAGCACTAACATCTGGGTCAGAATCCTCAGACAACAAACACAACTTTCCCTCAAGTTCTCTCCCTCTTAGACTCCTATTTTCTTCCCCAGACCCTCAGCTCTCTCTAGACAAAGCTTCAAGAAGACCACCTCCATCAGGATTGGCCAGGAGATAAGTATATACCTTTCATCTCCCCTTAGCTCACAATGTAACTAGTCTTTGGTCAAAACTAAAAGGAAAATGTCTCAAGGACCTTGGGAAATCTGGGTAACCACCACCACCCAGCCAAAAGATCCAATTCCCTCCCCCCCTACCCAATGGCCCTGTTGGCAGGGTCAAAGACAGATTATAACAGGATGATGGTAGTCTTTTTTTTAAGTTACATGAAAGATATGAGGAGAAGGCAGAAACAACTGGAGAACGGTAAGGAAACTTCTACAGAATACAACATTCTGGACCACATAGATCCTTATCCTAAATGATCCTAATCCAAGCAAAAATTACTTTTTAACCTGCTTGGATTTTTGGTTCTGCATAGATTCCTCAGTTTATTCTAGAGGCTCTGTTCTTTGCTTTACTCTGTCCTCTCTGCATCCTCTACTAAAAATAAATAAATAAATAAACCAATCAATAAGGGAAGCATCACGATACAGTAGAAAGAATGCTGGCTATGCAGCAGTGGGGAAGCTTCCTAGCATCATTATCTCAATCCATAAAAACATCAGAGAATAGTCCATCTATCAGGGAAATAGGCCAAGACGGAACTCTGACCTACAGAAGGAATTAGGAAATAGACATGGGGATAGAAAGTTGACAAAGGCACACACACAAGATAAAACAAAGTAAGAGGCTGTTTGGGGGAAGAAGTAGAAGAAGGAACTGAGGAAGGGAGTGGCTTGGAAGGAAGGGGAATAACCAGAAGAAACTGGTTGTGGGGTCTAAGGTGAAGGAGATTTGGTTTCCCCCACCCATCCCATTGATGTGGTCATGGGATACAATCACATATTACCAGGTACTAATACGGTAACAAAGGATTAACATGCAATAATCTTTTTTCCAAAATATGAACACTTTCCTCTGATAGAATTAAAGGATGCTGAACTATTGGTCAAACAAAAAAAATTGTTCATGTCCATAATGACTTTAAATAGTTGACCCCTGGAAAGAGTGAAGCACTATGGAGAAATTGTAGAATGTGACCCTTGTACCTATGCCAGAGCTAATAGTGGGAAAAGGGAGTTTCTCTCCCACCCCCCACACTCCATCATCTAATACTAGTACTACTAGGAGCCTTGTAGCTTTCTCATAGAGGAGTTGGAGAAGCAGTTCAATAGTGTTTGAGGCATAGTTAAATGAACAGAGATTTACTCTCTAAACAAAAATGCAAACAGAAAGGCAGTCACTTTAGTGAGGACCCAGTGGCAGCAGAGAAGAGAGCAGGCTCAAAAGAGAGCTAACCCTGACAATCAAGATTCAATGGAGAGGAGTGGACCCTGGGAGCCCAATTAAGTTACCTACTTAGCAGATATGCTTAATCCATCTTTATAAGGATTCCACAAGAAGAGAAAGGATATGGAGACCTTTCAGTTCCAGAGGTGTGAGTTGCCTTGGCCATATATGTTCCCTACATCTATGCCTCAGTACCATTGTATTCTAAGTACTAAGGAGTATCATTACACTCCTGTTTCCTTCTGTTCCATTTTAATATGTCTTTGTTTTGAGTTAATTATATCTACTGGTTGACTATTAATAGGAAACACACTGATTGGAGCTCAAGAAATATAGTTTGGGAACTCCCATAGTACTAAGAGGTGGCAACCACTATCTGGGGATACAACATATGAGTATGTGTGAAAGGTGGGAGAATATCACAGAAGGGATCCCACACAGTGTTCCTGACTGAGAAAAGGGAGGACTTTGGGGAGGGGAGACAGATTAACTGTTTCCTTAACTCTGATCACAACCCTGATGAAGTCTCTTGAATGAGGAGTGCAGTAAAACTCAAAATTACAGTCACTATAGTATCAAGTTAAGGTATAGCTTCATGGTTTCCCCTTAGTCCTGGGGAAATGCCATACCCTTCTTTGGAGAAAGGATCTCTCAGAGAATCCCAAGACCACCCTGTCACTCCAAAACTCACTAGTGGTAGAGAGAAGCAGCGTATTAATGGAAAATTCTCAAGATCTTCAAGAAAGCCCAGAAGAGGATAATCAAGGTGACTGAGGACATTGGAGAAGAAAGGATCAATAAAAGGGATAGGATTGCTGCTCAGAGTAGATGGGAAAATGATAAATAACTGAGAAAAGGCAGTGTTACTTACTTATTTTGCGTCAGTTTTCTCTGCCAAGAAGAATGATCCTTGTTTTGGAAAAGACAGAACAAAAAAGAAGGGCTAAGAGGACATTGATATCCTTGATAAGCTGGGAAATAGTAAGAGAGCCCCTCACTGCCCTGAATAAGTTCAGGTCACCAAGCCCAGATAAACTGTGCCCTTAGCAACTGGTACAAGTTACCAATAAGGTTGCTAAGCCATGGTCAGTGATCTCCAAAGATTATGGAGAAGAGATACCATAAGACTGGAAAAGGGCAAATATATTCCTGTTGAAAGAAAGAAAGGAGGAAAGAAAAAGAAAGGAAGGAAGGAAGGAAGATAAGTAATTAAATAATAACAATTAATAAATTTGAAAAAAGAAAGAAAGAGATAGAGACAAAAACAGAGGGAGAGAGTGAGACACAGAGAGAGAGACAGATAGACACATAGACAGAGAGAAAGAGAGAGAGAGAGAGAGAGAGAGAGAGAGTGAGTGAGTGAGTGAATGAATGAGTGAGTGGAATCTGCCCACAAGCTTCAATACAATTCTCGGTTTAAAAAAAGCATATAACGTGTTATTAAATGAGAAAGGAAACAAGACTGGCCCTGTGATTCAATTGCTATAGTAAACCCCTGAATGAGCAAATACTCTCTACTGATGCTGATTGGTACCCTCTGGTTAACTTACAGTCTTAGATCCCAGTCTGACTATGCTACTCCTTGCCTCAAAAATTTTAAGTGCTTCTCTAAAGGACAAAATGCAAACTCCTCAATTTGTCTTAAAGCCCCCCACAATGTGGCTCCCAAAGACTTTTTCCAGTTTATTTCATATTCCCTTCACGCACTCCCCATTCTAGTTAAAACAACGTATTTACTGTTTCTCTTACATGATATTTCAGCTTCTATCTCCAAGTCTTTGCAAAGGCTATGCTGATGCCTACAATGCCCTACTTTACCTCTTGGAATTCCTAGCTTCCTTCAAGCCTCAGTTCAACAGCTCTTTTTGTGGTGGCAAAGAATCAGAAATTGAGGGAATGTCCATCAATTGGAGAATGACTGATCAAGTTGTGGTATATGATTGTGATGTAAAACTACTGTTCCTTTAAGAAATGATGAGCAGGAACGTTGTGAGATGACCAACTTTGATAGACCTAGCTCTTCTCAGCAAGGCAATTCCAAAAGAGTCATCATGGAAAGTGCTATCCACATCCACATGGAGTCTGAATGCAGATCGAAGCATACTTTTTCTCCTTTTTTGGTTTTTCTTTCTTGTGATTTTTCCCTTTTGTTCTAGGTCTTCTTCCACAGTATGACTAATGTGGAAATGTTTGATATGATTGTACATTTATAGCCTATATCAGCTTGCATGCTATCTTAAAAAGGGGGTGAGAAGGGAGGGGGGATAAATTTGGAACTCAAAACTTTATAAAAATAAATGTTGAAAACTAAAAAGAAAGGAAAAAGAAAAGAAAAAGGTTCAGCTCAAGTATCACCTCCTACATAAGGTCTTTCCTGAATCTTCACTCTCCTGGGCACCACTATAAATTTTTTTGAATTTATTTGGCATATATTTTGTATTTATCCATCTATATACATGTAAGTTCCATGACAGAAAGGACTATTTTATTTTTCATCTTCATATCCCCAGCAGCCAGCATAGTGCTTGCACATAGCTAAGATTGTAGTTACCTTCAAAAGTTTGTTAAATAGAATGTGTGTGTATACGCATGCGTGCATACGGGCATATGCTCATGTGTGTGTATGTGTGTGTGTGTGTGTGTGTGTGTGTGTATGTCTGTAGCCTTAAACAGATTCTTAACACTGTAAAGTTAAGTGACGTGTCCAGGATCAAACAACCTATGTGGGTCAGAGACAAGACTTGAACCCAATCAGGTCTTGCTGATGCTGAAGCACTCACTATCCACTATGTCATGTTTTTTCTCATAGCACAGTATTAAAGGAATGACTAGTGAATACCTACAAAAGGAGGTTGTGATCACAAAAAGAAAAACAAAAAACCCAACACGGCTTCAAATTATTAGGAGTTCATGGGAATTTCTATCTCACACATCATTTCCTAGATTTTAAGCAAAGCAATTGACAAGGCTCTCATGCTATTCTTAATGAAAAATTGGAGAAATGTGGACTAGAAGAGATCACAATTAAGTGAACTCAAAACTGGTTGGGTCTTTGCGACCCAAAGAGTACATCACTAATAATTTGAGAGCAACTTAGAAGCAGATCCTTGATGGAGTGTCCTATGAATGTGTACTTGGCCTCGTGCTAATAAGTATTTTTATCAGTAATTCAGACACAGGAATCAATGGCAAGTTCATCAAATTCACACATGACATAAAGTTGTGGAGGACATGCTAACACTGGGTGAAAGGTTGGAGTCCAAAAAAACCTTTAAAGGCTAGAACATTGGGATAAATCTAAAACTATGAAATTCAACAGAGATAAATAGAAACTTACACAGGTATGTTGTTTTGTTTTGTGGGGTTTTTATCGATTTCATAGCTAGACAACAGTTCCTCTAAAAAAGATCTCGGAATTTTAGTGGACCACAGGTTCACTATGATGCAAAAGGATTATATGGCAGCCAAAACTACTAATGCATCTTAGATGAGCATAGTGCCCGGGAATAAGATAATGATAATCCTGCTGTATGAAAGCTCTTCTTCCTCAGCTCCTACTGACTTCCTTTAAGCCCCAACTAAAATCTCATCTTTTAGTGGAAGTCTTCCCCAAACTTTCAAAATTCTAGTGTCTTCCCTTGGTTAACTACTTCCCATTTATCCTATACATAGCTTACTTTGTACATATTTCTTTACACGTTGTCTTCCCTACCAGACTTTAAGTTCCTTGAGGTCAAGGACTGTCTTTTGCCTCTTTTTTGTATCCTTGGTGCTTATAACAGTACTTAGCACAAATAGGATGTTAATAAAACTTTATTGATTGATTGTATTCTGCCCTGACCAAACCACATCTGGAGTATTGGCTCTGGTTCTTTGTGCCATATCTTAGAGTGATCATTGATAAACTTATCAACTAAGTAAGTCTCAAAGAAAACAAACAGACTGAAGACCTTGAGTTGACATCCCATGAGAATCAGATGATGAAACTGACCATGTTTAGCCTGGAGAAAAGACTTAGGAATCTAAATAACCAGTGGGAATGATCTAGGGCTGGAGACTGCTATAGAACACTAGGAAGAAGGGGACACTCCCCACATCCATTCCAAACTTTCTCTGCTTTCCTCAAAGCTTCAAGTATTTCAAAGGCTGCCTCTGTATTTGAAAGGCTGTATGGGGAAGAAATACTTATTAAGGTCTGATGCCATGTAGGATAAGCTACTTCTTTCCCTAAAAGATAAGGAAGTTGTCACTAAAACTTGAATGGCCCAGAGGGCTAAAGCCTAGTCATACAAGGGCATAAAAGAAGCCAGCCCCATGAGGTCAATGACCTTCAGATATGGGGAATGTCCCTTGAGGGCTCTCAGTTCATCACACTAGCCTTCTGACCAAATGCTTTTCTGATTGAAGACAAGGAGAGAAAGGGGGACCCATATCTATCCAAGATAAGTGTTATATTTTTGCTGAATATCCTTTCCATGCTATGACTTAAGTAAACCTCATTCCACTCCAATCCTGAACCCAAGCTACCAAACCAACCTGTTTCAGGACTAGTCTATTGTATACTGTCACATGGAAGACTTATTCTGCTTGGACCCAGAGGAAAGCACTAGGAACACTAGGAGGGAATTCACAGAGTCAAATTTAGGCTCAATATAAAGACAAACTTCCTAATGGAACTATCCAAAAGTACAATGGACTGCCTTGGAGACTGGTGGGTTCTCCCCTCGCTGGAAAACTTCAAGCTAAGGTCCTCTTGTCAGGTATGTTATAGAAAGGAATTCTTGCTCAGATATGGGGAACTAAATGTCCTCTGAGGTCCCTTCCAACACTGAGACTCTGTGATAAAATACAGAAATGGAAAAAACAAGAGGTACATAGAGTCACAAACACAGTATTAATTTTGATTGTTTTGGAGGGATTACTTTGAGAAGGGATAGTTTAGAGAGAGGTGTTGATTACATCTAAACAAAATCTATCAATAAATTTTAATAAAACAAGTAAGGAGAAACTTGGGAAGTTGGGTTGTTTGGCCTGAAGAAGCCCAGGGAAGGACTAACTCACTATTTCCTAGTATACAAAAGGTTATCCTGTGGAAGTTAGAGACTGGATTCTTTCCAGTCCTACTCTGGACAAAATAATCTCTAATAGGAAGGAATTAAGTTAGTCCTAAAGAAGGACTTCCCAATAGTGAGTTTCTGACCATTGCAACAAGTGATTGAAGGAGACTATGGGTTTATTGCTTTCCTGGACATCTTAAAGAATGATTGTGAAGAACAGATATTTCTGCCTGGAGGCAGGAAGGAGGACAAGATGATTTTGCCCAATCCCTCCCAACCCTGTGATTTTCTGGTTGAACTGTCAACTAATCAATTAGCATTTATTAAGCACCAACTATATGCCATGCACTGAGTTAGCTGTTAGGGTTTACAAAGATAAAAGCAAAGCAATTCCTATTCTTGAGGAGCTTGCATTCTAAGGAGAGTCCCTGTAGTCAGACCCAACTGGCAGACTACCATTGTCCAGAAAGCTGAGTTGAAATCAGCAAGAAAAGGGAAACCAGGGTAACTGGAGAAAGTGGGGGTTTGTTTAGGTTGCTTAGAATCAATTCTACCACCTCCCCTTGTTCACAAGGATGTCATTGATCACTAGAAAGAAAGGATAAAAGAGTGTGAACAACTTAGCACAAGTGGTCGGCTATCACCACCACTAGACATTGTGCCATGGTAAGAGTTAGTCAGCTGTGGTCTTCACATAAAAAGAACAGTGTACTCATTCACATGTAAGGTTTTATTTGCTCATTCAGGGAGCCTTTCATGAATGCATTGTGGACAAAGCTGGTAAAAGATTGTGGGTTAGGGAGGATACAAAGGACATAGCTCCCTTGGGGCGCTTATGGCCTTATTGAGACCATCCATCCTCATGACAAGAAAAAACATTCAAACTGTCTGTTATTCTCCTGACATTATTGTACCTAAGGACAGCTCAGACTCACTCAGACCCTGTTGGTCTTATTCCCTCCTCTTGTTCTACTCTATTGGTTCTAATAATAGCTAGCATTTAGGGCTTTCTTATGCATTACAGTCATTTTTACAAATGAGGGATCTGAAGTTGAGAGATGTTAAGGTACCTGCCCAAAGTTCCATGTATAGCAAGGAGCAGAACTGGGGTGCAAACATAAATCCTCAAATTCTGAGTGTCAAATTCCTATGCCACAACCAGAGCTTATACATAGCACGGATAAAGGGGTCTTAGCCCTACACCACCCATATGAGGTTGGGAAGGAGATGAACTTCCTGCCCTCAATAGCTCTCCCCACCCTTTGCCCCATAATCTTCACTTGATATGAGGTAAAGGCATCCCAAACTACCACCACCCCCAAGGTCCTGCCACCACAGTGTCCTTCCTCCCTAGACATCCATTCGTCCACAATCCCCTCCAGATAAGGACTGCCCCCTTCTCCCACTATGACTTCACTTTTGGTCAGACTATCTTCAATATAGTACTTTCATTCCCTCTCTCCTCCCACCGCCCTTACCCCTCAACTGAATTTGCCCCAAACAGCTAAAGCTAAAACCCCTTTGACTGCAACTGTTTTTAACAGCTGAGCATCTGACTCCCCTGATTTTCTAGCCCATCCCCCACTGCTGCCTACCCACACTACCATTCTCTGCCTCCCATTATCTCTTCCCTAATATCTTCCTTTAATTTCTAATAGTCTTTATTGAGTGCCTACTGTACACTGAACCTCATGTCTAGGCAATGGAGAAGAGTAAAATATAAAAGAATCTGCCAACAATATATTCTGCCCTGGGGGAGGTTTATCCTGAAGGTTGAATTAAGGACAAAATAAGAACACAGGGTTTTTATTTTCCATATTCAGGGAGAAAGAGAGGAGGATTTGAGCCGGAATTGCTGAGACACCTCCCTCCATTGCCCATGGCTCAGTTCCATCTCAAACAGTCTCTTTTTTCCATTCTAATTCCAAAACCTAGTCCCTGCTGTAGCCAAACTAGATTACATGCTGTTCCTCAATCTCATCCTTCCCTCTGATTCCATATATTTGTACACATTGTCCTTGGAACAGATGCCTATCCCTGCCATATCTTTGCATGCAGAAACCCCTTCCTTCCTTTGAGGGAAAGATTGACTCTGGTGCCATTGCATCCATGAAGCCTTCTTCTGCCACCAGCTAAAAGTGACCCCTGCCTCCCGGGATCTATCATTCCACTTTTTTTTTTTAACCATTCCTATGCATTAAATAAACTCTAACTTCTATAACACCTGAATAAAAGCTCCTTGAGATCAGGGACTGTGTCTTATCTAGCTTTATCTCCTCACTCTGCAGCACAGAACCCTACACACAGCAAGTACTTAATAAATGTTGCCTGAATTGAACTGAATTGCACTCAAAGGGGCTACAATCTTATGTCATTCACATAAAACAGCTAGAGGAAGCGACAAGACAATATCTTCTTGTTGAGAAACTTGTTGAGACATTTACTTGTGCACATGGGGCAAATAGATTGGAAGCACCGTGAGGGAAAGAGTGTTTCATTTTTGTCTCTATATCCCAACCTACACATAGTAAGTGCTTAATGAATATTGATTGAGCTGGATTGAATTGAAACAAATTGTGTGGTGCAAACAAATTCTATAGTTGAGAGAAGGCAGGGACCAGGGTTGGATGGCTTTATGATACAGCCAATGTCTGTGACAACCCTGTTTAACCTTGGGTAAATTAGATTCATTCAAGTAGATTCATTATTGAGCTGACAGATGGGTATGGATATTTTTGCCTACAGCAGCTCTCAAAGACCATCTTCTAAGTTAGAGATGGGGTTAAAATTCCTGAGGATGGAAGGAGTACCCCAAGTAATGAACTTACAGATCCTTGAAGACCTGGAGGAAGTACCAGGCTTATTGGGTGGTTATGTGACTATATCACTGTTGTAGGCAATACCCATCCATTCGGGAGTGGCTGAACATATTGTGGCTTGTGAATGTAATGAAATATTACAAGTTTCAGAGAGAAGCCTGGGAAGACTTCTATGAACTGATGCAGAGCGAAATGAACAGAGCTAAGAGAATAATTTATCCTAGAACAACATTGTAAAGACAACTTGGAAAGTCATCTGTGATACCAAAAGAATTGATGTGAGTAATGCTACCCACCTCGTGATGGAGAAATCACGAAATGAAACACACATTTAAGGGTATGATCAATGTAGGAAATGGTTTCACTTGATCATACGTATTTATTCCATGGGGTTTGTTTCATCTTATTTTCTTTTTAAGAGAGGAAATGATATGCTTGATAATTTCAAAAAAAATTTAATTAAAAAATGTGAAATGAAAAATGCCCACTGCAAATGTTAAAGCAATATAGAGACTCTGAACTACTCTTATTGTTTCTACCACAGATGCTACCTTCTACCTGGGTAGGTAGCATCTAGGTCTTGATTTCCCCGCTTTTGGATTAAATGAAGGCTAAGGTCCCAGCCAACTCTACCTTCTAAGAACTATGATCCTTTACTGAAACTTATAATTAATAAGAAACAGACATCCTCTTGGCAGCTGCAGCATTCGCTTCCTGTTAATTCCCAAGAGGGTTTTTTTATGTCAGCAGGTAGAAACAAGTTGGTTTGGAGTTTATACCTCCAAACTCTTCCACCACTCTGGAGAAGACCAACCACAGGAACATGTGAAATCATAGAGTGATTATGACCACTACAGAAAGATGATGCCATCCTTCACTAAGATAGGCTTTGTGCTGAGACCCACAGTAGGTAGAAGCATCTGTAGGCTGGGGAATCTAAGTCTAATAGTCTAAGGTAGTACTGAGGAGACTATAGTGTAAGATGGTGAAGTGCTGGGATATGCAATGAGGTATCAGAAGCTGTGGAGGGTAAGAATTACAATAGTGATCCTAGCTGGGTCCTTAATCTCTCCAAGCCTCCCAAACATTAATGCTCTTTACCTCCTCAGTTTATCTTATATTTAATTATCTGTGTACAAGCTGCTTCTCCCCAAAAGAATATAAGCTCCTTGAAGGCAAAAATTGTTTCAATTTTTTTTTCTTATTCATATCCCAGACAAGCCCAGAACTAACTTCTTGGAGGCAGGTGGGTGTGTGCAGGGTAGAATGGAGCCAGGGAAAGCTAGTTTGGGAGCTCAGGCCTCTTCCTGGACTCCAGGCAGGGGAAAGATGTGGAGTACCCACTCCAGAAAAGTTCTACTCACACTCCTACCATGCCGAGGGACTCTCTCCCTCACCTGGTAGATGGAAAGTAGGGGGTTAGGGGTGAGGGTGACAGTCCCTGTGGCCACAGGGTGGGGCTACTATACCTGGAGCTACAATTTCAACGAATGTCAAAAAACATTTATTGAGGCACTACATACTAGGTCAGGGGTGAGGAACCTGAGGTTGGAGGCCACCTGTGGCCCTCTAGGTCCTCAAGTGCAGTCCTTTGATGGAATCCAAACTTCACAGAACAAATCCCCCTAACAAAAGGATTTGTTCTGTAAAACTTGGACTCAGTCAAAAGACCACACCCAAGGACCACATATGGCCTTGAGGCTACAGGTCCCCCACCCCTGTACTAAGTTCTGAGGCAGCTGGGTGGCACAGTGGAGTCAGGATCCAGCCTGGAATCAGGAAAATCTGATCTCAAATCCAGCCTCAGACACATACTAGTTACGTGATCTTGGGCAAATCACTTAACTCTGCCTCAGTTTCTCATCTGTAAAATGAGAATAGACTGAATTCTGGGGAATCATAAGATCATAGATTTTGAGGTAGAAAAAACATCATTGAATCTACTTCTCTCATTTTATCAAGGAGGAAACTGAGACCTAGAGAGTGACTTGCCCAGGATGACACAAGCCTTTAAATGGAAGAACCAAGACTTGAACCATGATCCTCTAACCTCAAATCGAGGCTTTTTCCATGGCAGCATGTGGCTCGCTCTTTTCATCTTCCCTCAGAAGCCCCATTATTTTGTTAAGGAGCAATAGCTTCAGCCAAACATAACACCTGGACCAAAAGACCTTGGGAGGCAGAGGGTTATTTCTATAACTTTTGAACGTCTTCAAAATTTATCCCCTCATTTGGTCCTCACAACACCTCTATGAAGAAATAATAATGAAATTGACTTCAATGCTTCGCCAGGGCATGGGCACTCTTCCCAAGAGTGATGGCCACAGAGCTTACATGCTGTAGTTATCAGCTTAATGACTTTCTGTAGCCACAAAATGTGCCACCTGTTTGGCTGACCCTTTGGAGACCAGCCTCTTCAAATTGAATTCCTGTCTGTCCTCAGCTGCCAGACATCATTGGGATCAAACTTGAAGCCATCCCAGGATTTGCCAGGATTTGTTTGTGTTCCCCTGGCATAGTCTTCAGGAACCCAGGGCTACCTTTAAACCTGAGGACTTTAGAAGACATAAGAACAAGGATATGTTATCATTTACAATTCCCATTTCTATAGTGCTTTTCCAGTTACTAAGTCATTGCTTTAAAAGAATTCTTAACCTGAGCTCCATGAACATTTTTTAAAAATATTCTGATATTTGTATTTCAATATAATTGCTTTCCTTTATAATCCTATGTATTTTATTTCCTTTAAAAGCATTATTCTATGTTTTACACGACTACACATGTATAACCTATATCAAATTGCCTTCTCAATGAGGGAGATGGGGAGGAAAGGAGAGAATTTGGAACTTAATTTTTAAAATGAATTGTTTTTACATCTAATTAGGGAAAAACAAAATACTATTTTTTTAAAAAAAACATTATTCTGAGAAGGGGTCTATAGGTTTCACCAGGCTGCTGAAGAGGTCCCAACACAGAAAAAGATTAAGAATTCCTGCCTTACAACAACCCTGTGAGGAAGGTGTGCAAATATTCACACACACACACACACATACACATACACATACACATACACATACACACACAAAGGTTGTGACTTGCCTACTGTCTCACACACACAGGTATCATTATCTCCATTTGATAGAAACTATTCTCCAGAGAAGTTGAGAACTTCACTCAGGGTTAGTGTCAGGATCTATATGCCAGTTACTAGGGCCTTGTCTGCCATTAGCTCGAAGACTCAAAGCCCCTTATATACAGGGACATGTATTTCTGCTGCTAGTATCTACCACCCCACTCTCCCCTTACACATACCTGTCCCTTGACACCCCAGCTTGCTATACCAGATCATGAGGTTTTCTAGTTGGAAGGGACCTTAGAAATAATCTAGCCCACCCACCTCCCTCCTTTTACAAATCAGGAAACTGAGACCCAGAGTTAAATGAAATAACTTGGCCAAGATCTCAAACAAGTAGTAACTGGTATGGCTAAGATTAAAACCCAGATCCACAGTGTTTTTATTCCCCTACAATTATATGCCTGTCAAGAACCTATGTTGAACTTCAAATTGATTTGTATAACAACACTTGTAAGCAGCTCTCCTTGCCTAGGGATCTGGCTTCCCCCTTACAGCAAGTGTGATTTTTCTGTGCCCTTCCCAAAGAGTTGTTTCATCGTTAATCCTAGAGCCTTGGAGAATTAGGGGGAGGGGGAGGGGGAGGTAGTGTTTTGTACAATGCTCTTTGTCCATGGTACTGTGGAGGCAGATCAGTTGGCTATCACTGATCCAGATGGTCAAGTCGAGAGATTTGGATACAGGTTGGTGAGTTATTAAAGATTCTGAAACTCTCCCTGATTCTGATAACCCCTAGAAAATAAGAGGTGGTTAGGTCACACCAGAAAGCAGCAGGTGACAGAAATAGTACTAAAACACACTTTTGGTCTCTATCAATTACTATACCAGCCTGTATCTTAGTGCTTATGGTAACAAACTGCTGGCATGGGAAATGACCTTAGATAATCCAATCCAAACCTGTTCTTAGATTATAAATTCCCTGAGGGCAGAGACTGTGATTTATTTTATCTTTGCATCCTTAGCACGTCTCCCAGGGTCTTGAATCTACTAGACACTTTAAACATTTTCTTGAATTAAATTAAATTAAAAAACTGAGACCCAAACTCATACCCATCAGATCGGCTAATATGACCAAAAAGGAAAATAATAAATGTTGTAGAAGACATGGGAAAACTGGACCACTAATGCTTTGTTGGTGGAGTCGTGAACTGATCCAACCATTCTGGAGAGCAATTTAGAACTATGTTCAAAGGGCTATAAAACTGTGCATACCTTTTGATATAGCAATGCTACTACTAGGTCTGTATCCCAAAGAGATCATAAAAAAGGGGAAAGGACCCACATGTACAAAAATAGTTATAGCAGATCTTTTTGTGGTGACAAAGAATTAGAAACTGAGGGGATGCCCATCAATTGGGGAATGGCTGAACAAGTTTTAGTAAATGAATGTAATGGAATACTATTGTGCTATAAGAAATGATGAGCAAGTAGATTTCAGAAAAACCTGGAAAGACTTACATGAACTGAGGCTGAGTAAAGTGAGCAGAACCAGAACATTGTACACAGTAACAGCAACATTGTGCGATGACCAGCTTTGATAGACTTAACTCTTCTCAGCAATGCAATGATCTAAGACAATTCCAAAACACTCATGATGGAAAATGCTGTCCACATCTAGAGAAAGAACTATGGAGTCTGAATGCAGATTGAAACATACTATTTTCTCTTTTATTTTCTTTCTTGTGATTTTTTTCCCTTTTGTTCTGATTGTTCTTTCACAACATGACTAATGTGGAAATATGCTTGATATGATTGTACATCTATAGCCTTTATCAGATTGCTTGCTGTCTTGGGGAGAGGGAGGGGAGAAAGGGAGAAAGGAAAAAAATTGGGACTCAAAATCTTAAAAAAAAAAAAATGAATGTTGAAAACTATCTTTACATGTAATTGGAAAAAATAAAATGCTATTATGTGGAAGGAAAAAAAAAGAAACTAAGACCCAGAGAGCTGACATGACATGTTATCCTCATTCCTCACCTAACTGCACTACTCTGGGATTTCTCTGACTTTTCCTCCATGCTCCAGGAAGCTCATTATTGGGAAAACATCATTCTGAAAGATTTCACCAGCCTTGGTTCACCACTCATCACCACCCTCGTCTTCCTGACTCCAAAGTCTCCATTTAAGGAGGGAGCTGGGCTCAGAACATGTTTCTCATCCCGAGTATTTTCCCCACCCCCACCCCCACCCCCACTTCCACTTTCTGCTTTTTTGTGTGAAGTCTTCCCCAATTAGATTTTAAGTTCCTTAAAGGCAGGGACTGTCCCCAGAGCTCAACACAGTCCCTAGCACATAGTAGGTGTTTAACAAATGTTGATTGATTAAAAAATCTTGAACCTTGCCCCACCCCTGCATTCCTAGCCTTCAATCTTTTTTAAAATTTTATTTGCAGCACAAATATTCTGGACTGAGAGAGAGGACTGGGTGATCAGCCAGAGAAGGTGGGGTAGAAGTGGCTGAAGGGCCATGAGGTTGGTTCCTGGGTGAAGCTAAGACAGAATTCAGACATTTACCTCAGTTCAAATATGACATACTTCAGATCTTTGCTGTGTTACTTGGCAGTTGGTTAACCTCTCTGGACCTTCATTTCCTCATCTATAAAATGTACTAGATGACCTGTAAGGTTCCTTCCAGCTCCAAATATATGTCCCTGTCCTACGCATGCCTGTAGAAGAACAAAGCTTTCCTCAGCAAGGTGAAGGAAAATTACACAGAAGAAAATATCCCATACACCAAGTCTCCACGGCTGTCTTGTTCGGCCTATTTGTCTCTGTCTCTTTGTCTGTTTGTCATTATTTCCATTTGGGAAACCAACCTCTACTTGCAGAAGACAGATGTACTCAAGAAGCCTGAAGCCTCTGTCTACCCCTCCAACATTTCTTTGTGAAAATGTTGTCAGGACAATGGAAAGGCCAAGCCTCCTTGAACAGGGCTAAGAGAATCTGAGTACTCATGGAAAGAACACCAACCTGGGAATCAGATAACATGAGTTCTAGTCTCCACTCTGCCAGTCACATAGTATACATCTCACCTCAGACACTCAATACTCACTGACTGTGTGACCTTGGGCAAGTCACTGAACCCCAATTGTCTCATCCTGGGTCATCTCCAGTCATCTTGATGAATATCTGGTCACTGGATTCAGATGGCTCGGGAGGAGAAGTGAGGCTGGTGACCTGCACAGCCCTCCCTCACTCAAAACAAAGTCAAGTGCAAGTCATGTCATTATTTCTCTGATGGCATGGCCTTCTTTGGCAACGGACAAACACACTATACATCTCATCCTAAGTTATTTGCCTTCCCTGGTCCTCAGTTTCCTCATCTGCATAATGGGCCAGTTTGACTAGAATTTTAAGGTTCCCTACCAGCTCCCTCTGGTAACCAAGCCTCTCCTCAGGTTCTGAGTCCTAAAAGGATGTTACCAGTGGAGGCTCATTCTCCTAATGACTGGGCACTCCAAGAGGAAGGACCTTAATCATCGAGACCCAATCAACTCAGGTCAGCCTCACCCCACAAAGGAGCCTGGCTGAGGCACTACCTCTATACCAAGGAAGGAGCTTTCAGGTTCGTCCCCATGGACTGAGAAGCTGAAGGACCACAGATCTAGTGTTGGAGAGGTCCTTGGAGGACATTTTACAGAAAAGAAAATGAGGTGGCATGCCCAAGGTCACCCAGCTGTTAATGTCAGAGGTGAGATGGGAGCCCATGCCCTCTGACCCTATAGTCTGCCTCATGCCAAGACTCAACTCCACCCACTGACTTCCCTGGCCTCTTTTAAATCCCTAATAAAATCCCATCTTTTATGGAAAGGCTTTTCTCACCTCTCTCAATTCTAGTGCCTTCTGTTATTTCCTATTTATCCCATATACAGCTTACTTTGTGTGTATTTGTTGCATGTTTTCTCCCCCATTCACCTGTAAGCAGATTGAAGGCAGGGGCTGTCTTTGAGTCTTTTTGTATCCCCAGCGCTTAGTGCCAATGCCTGAAACATAGGAGGTGTTTAATAAATGTTTGTTGATTGATTGGGAGTGTAATGGGAAGAAATATTCTGACTCCATTAGCACCAGCAGAGAGGATAGCTGGTAAACTGAACAAGAACTCCCTAACCACCGCTGGCCTTAGTCTACATTCCTGCAGAGTAGGTTTTCAGCAACACCTTCAGTAAAACCTTCAATTTAATTGTTGCAGTAGAATGCAAAGGACCTGGATTCAAATTCTGACTCTGCCCCTTACTATATGCACACCCCCTTGGGTATTCAACTTTAAAGGACTGTTTTCTTCTCTGTGAAATTGGGGTGGGGGGAGAGGGTTGGAACTGGATTCAATCATCCCAAAAGTTCCTTCAGGTTCTAAATGAAATTAATGATCCTATGAGTTGTTGATCCAATAGTGCAAACGGACAACACTGAGCCATTCACAGTCCCTTTTAATGACCAATGGAAAGAATTTGTGAGGCAGCTGGATGGGATTAGGGTAATTCAAGTGTCTAGAACTTGGGAATCATTTTCTGACCAGGGTCAGACACCAGTAAACAGTCAGAGTCAAGGGTTTAATCTGTGTCTATTGGCAGAATTAGGTCAGTTGTTAAGGAGGGTTAGGTGCTCAGCCTGTGGTCAGGTTTAAGGGTAAGTACAGGGCAGGGATTAGAGGTAAATTAAGACATCTATTAGGAGTCTACCAGTAGGCAGGTAGGACTAGTGAATTAGCCAGCCATTGAATTAGGAGGTAAATCTCTGGTTGAAATTAGGAATCAATGCATGGTAGAAATGAAAAGTTGTTCAGCTGATCAGAGTTACGGGTAAGTCACTGGCTAGAATTAGGAGTGATTCCCTGGACAAGTAAGGAATCAAACAGCATACAAGGTTCAGCACATGAAGAGTTAGAATGAGCCCCTGGCTGGAGCTGGGGCTGCAGCCCAGGCTAGAAATCAGCCAGTGACTAGGATGAAGGGTCAGCTGATGGCCACAGAACAGACTAAAGTTGGTCAGTCAATGAGATACAAGCGTCCATGACCTTTGCTTCACTAGCACCCTTCTCTAGTCACTGAGTTGTCAAGATTACAGGAAAGTTTTCCACACAATAAAAATGGGAAAAGTAGGGGGGGGGAGGCATTGTTAGAGATCACAACTCTCTTCCAGGAGTATCAATACTACAAGGAGACCAAGTCTTGCCTCATCCCCACTGGACCCATAGGTAGGATGCTGCCCCAGGTAGTAAGGCTTGAGACATAGCCTCCCGAAGTGAAGTCCTGAGAGTCTAGATGGATATACAGCCATGCAGACCTAATGCCCTGCAACATCACTGGTTTCTCCTCAGGATAATTATTTATTATTCATATTCATCAGCATCTTCATTAATGATTCATAATGATCCTTAATTATTATCCTTAACAATAAGAGCAGTAAATAGCAGTAGAGTCCTTGAGGTGCCTGAGGCCCCAGGGCCATGTCCCTCCCGGGCAGTTAGACCAGCTAATGCCCCCAGGGCAGCCGGGGGGAGGGTGGGAAAGTAGCAGAGACCCTCTGTCCAATGCCCCCGAGAGGTGCCACAGCCTGGCCCCTGAGGCCCCCACCCTCTCCCTGGGGCTTGGGGGTGGGGAAGATGGGGCAAGGGGAATCTGGTGGGAGGAAAATATCCCGAGCATTGAGGGAAAGGAAAGCGACCCCATTGCTCCCCTCAACTCCCCCCATCTGATCATTCCCCAGTCTCCTCCCCAGGGGAGGGAGAGGGCCCAGGATTGTGCAGGGCCACAGGGGCCTGGGCTGAGCCACATGTCCGCCTAGTTGCCCCACTAACTGCCCGGATCCGAGCCATGTCTGTGCAGGGGCTGTGAGGTCAGGGCCCCCAGCTGCCCGGGCAGGGAGAGGCGTCGGGCAGGGCCGTCGTGGGAGAGCTCTGAAGTCCCCGGAGGGAGCTCCTCACACGCCAGGAACTGGGAAACCTGCAGAGAACAAAGAGAGGGAGGGGAGAGGGAAAGAGGAGTCAGAGGGACACAGAAGATCCAATGCCAGGGAGAAAACTTAGGAGGAAAAAGCCAGGGAACAGTCAGGACCAGAGGAGGATGGGAGAAAGGTGGGGAATGAGGGCCATGAGTAAGAGAAAGGAAAAGTCAGGAAGACCAAATACAGGAGAAGAAATCAAAGAAGAGGAATGAGAAGCACAAGGGAGAGTCTAGGAGCTATCAGGAGGATGGCTATCCCTGAATGGGTGCCAAACGACCGAGGTAGAAGAATAACAATTTCAAGATGAGTTGGAAGGAGCTGCCTGAGATGTCTGGGAAAAGCCTGGACAGTCTGGGCCGTCCTAAAGAGCTTTTCCTCTACCCTCCAGAACGAGGGAGAATCAGAATGGTATAAAAAGGAGAGCTCAGAGCTAGGGGCCTCTGGGCAAAAAGTCACTAAACTGTGCACACTCTTTAACCCTGAAATATCATCACTAGGCCTATACCCCAAAAGGTCAAGGAGAGGGAAAGGACTCATATATACAAAAAATATTGAAAGCAGCATTTTTTGTTGCTGTACATAACTGGGAACAAAGTAGAGGTGCCCATCAAATGGGGAATGGCTGAAAATAAAGTGACGTATATAAGCCTCTAGAGTCTAAACATACAGCCTGCCCCAAGATCTGGGAGGCAGGATGCTTAAGAGGGGAGGTCTCTGAGAATGGAGAATCTGGCATTGTGACTACAGCTGATCCTGGACTAGGGTAAGGAGACACCTCCCCAAGCTCCAGAGATCAAGCTGGGAGAGAAGGATATGCACTCCTACACTCCTTTCTCTGAAGAAGAGACAAAGCAGAGGGTCCAGGGATGGATCCCACCTCCCAACCTCAGGTCCACTGGGAGATCGGAGGGGCAGAAGAGAACCATAGGGGAGGAGGGGAGCACTTTGTGTGCGCTGACAGGTTTGCTGGCGAGATCTCTGCGGGGGAGGCCAAGAGTGGAGACTGTCACATTTGCTGATGTGGGCTCTGGTGTCGGCAAACAGGAGCAGGCAGCATATGGAAGGGGAGGGAGAAGGTGCAGTCTGGGAGGGGGGGAAGGAGACAAGGAAATGGGCAAAGGCGGCCTCAGGCTTCCAGGTCAAAGGGATGCCCGGGACCAGCCAGCGGTCATCTGCCCCTACTGAAAGAGTCCAGGAGCTGGGGCACCAGGAACCTGGAGACCAGGGAGTTTAGAACTCCGTCATTCAATAGGGGAAGGGAAGACAATGGCTTTGTAAATATTACACATACACACACACACAGAACAAATCAAGGCAGACCCACAATGTGTCAAACACCACAGAGAGGATCCTAGTCTAGAGTAAAAACCAGAGTGGTTTTGTAAAGAACAATTTTCTATGAGATTAATCCAACTTCCTTGGTCAGAGGAAGAGGGATAAATGACATGTGACATAGT
Source organism: Notamacropus eugenii (assembly GCF_028372415.1). NCBI lineage: Eukaryota > Metazoa > Chordata > Mammalia > Diprotodontia > Macropodidae > Notamacropus > Notamacropus eugenii. Next base: position 95,181,778 of record NC_092874.1, on the reverse strand, counting down.
GGGGGGGGGGGGAGGGGGCAGGGCTTGATTATAAACTAGGCCAGGGCAACCCAGGCCTGTTGGTGCCTTCTCTCTGTCCCTACCATTGCACACACCTAGATCTCTTTCCTTTAGCTATCCCTTCATACTGACAAGACAAGAACCAGTGTGAATGAGTGAGGGATGGAGGGATGGATGGATGGATGGGTGGGTGGATGGATGGGTGGGTGGGTGGATGGGTGCATGAGTGAATGAATGAATGAACACATGAACTATCAAAAACCTGAACTAGTCAGTTTAGCTCAGTAACAAACAAACAAAAAAACCAGTCAAACCAGATGCTCAGGTGCAAGACTGGTTTTCTGAATTTCACCCAGCTTTTTGTCTCCCCCTCCTTCCTCCAGCCCCTTTCCTCTCCTCCTACTCTTCCCTTTTGCTCTTCCTTTCTCTCTTCTCACATCTATGTGCTCGTCTGCTAAGAGCTCCCACAGCTGTCATTCATGTTGCTAATGAGGTTAACGAGCTTGCTAAGCCTTGGGCCAAAGCATTCTGTAGGTGTGGGCTCAGTGGAGGGATATGGGCAGGGAGGAGTGTGAGATCATGGTATTATAGATTTAGAGGCCTTCCCCTTCACTTTACAGATAAAGAAACTGAGGCCCAGGGACGGTCAGTGTTTTGCCCAAGGCTACAGAAGCAGTGAGGAGCTGAGGTTCAGCCCCAAGGGATCCAATTCCAATTTCCACTGGGCCACGCAGCTTCCAAAAAAAAAAAAAGTGGAGGAAGAAGAAAGAGGATGCCCTTGGGGCTCAAAACATTTGGATGTTAGCAACCAAAAGCTGATAATCAAATGGAAAGGAACCGTTGAGCTGAATGGGAGAGAGGGCGGCTATCGGGTTTGGGGAGAGGGTTGAGACAGAGTCCAAGTGGGGACAACCTGCTCCTTACCTGAGAAAGCGAGTCAAGGGTGAGAGTGGGGATGGGGCTGACGGGCAACAAAGGGGAGTCAGAAGAGAGACCAGGTGCAGGGGGAGTCACGGTGCTGTAGGCTGGGGGTACCAGCGTCATCTGTCTCTGTAGCAGCTGCAGGACAGCTGCCATGTCAGTGCTGAGGCGGGTCTCCAACCTATGGGGTTGATGGAGAGAGAGGAAAAATGGGCAACTCAAAAGGAGGGGGCCACCCTGACATTTCAGGAGGCTGGAGCGAGAGGAGGGGGAGGGAGAGGATACAGGGACCATGTTTCAGAGAGACAGGGCACCCAGTCCCTAAAGATGGGCTGGCTAATCAAGCTCCCCCCGAAGAAGACTCAACTCAATGAGGGGAGGGGGAGCACCTGCACAGATAAGCCTGAAGAGGGTCCAGCCCACTTCAACCTTGCTCACCCTCCCCCAGGGATCTACATCTTGTTTGTTACAAGACGGGAACTCATGTATAAGTACACACACACACACACACACACACACACACACACACACACACAAATGCCCTTACACATTTTTATAATCCCTCATCCCCAGCACAGACAAGTCAAACACCTAGCCATACAAACACGTATACACAAATGTACACATATATGTATATGTATATATACATATATACATATACATCAACACATATAAGTATGCATAGAAACACATACAGAAATAAAAGCATGTTTAATGGATGTACTGACCTCCCGGAAGGTTATTGTGAGGAAAGAGCTGCATACATCTTTAAAAGAGAGTTGTTATCACAAAAGCCCCCACATATCCTCCCACACATACACACCCAGACAAATACAGGCACATACAGTGTACAGCCTTCTGACCTGCTCGTGGACGAGGGGAGTGCAGTGGAGGGAGGGAGATGGAGGGGATGGGGCTGGAGGCAGAGGGTGCTCCTGGCTGAGGATAGGATAGTGATATGGAGGAGGGAGCTGTCTCGGGTGCAGAATGGAGTCACAGAGGAGGGCTGACAATACCTGTTGAGCTGTCTCTGTAGGGCATCGAGCCTGCTGTCCACATCGCCTCGGGGCCGGCGGCCAGGGCTGGCCAGTGGGATGTTGAGGAGCCCAGTAGTAGGGGTTGGGGTTGGACATCTTGGCAGTTCCTGGTACTGGCGGCTCCGACTGTCCCCCCAGAAACTAAAGATGTTGGATACCCCTGAGAAGGCACCTGGAGCCAGAGGGACAGGATGAGGAGCAAAGAGTAGGGTAAAGGCCCAGGCCTAGCCAATGAGGACAAGAACCAGGTAAGTGCTCCCTCAAGCCCCTTCCCACCCACCCCACCCATACCTGACAAGGGATTACAGGTGTCACTGCCCTTCTCAGCCTCCTCAGCCATGGGTTCCCCACCCAGCAGGTCCCTGGGAGGCTGGGGGCTAGGGAAGGGCACCAGACGGAGCGGGCTGGAGCCAGGGCCTGGGGTCTCATCTTCCTCACTGCTCTCTGGGCTGGAGGGGCCGCTGGAAGGGCTCTCGTCCCACGGCCCCCCTGACCGTGCTCGGCTGCCAACTCCTGTGCTTTCTCGACCTGTGCCTACCACAGACCCCTCTCCTGCCTGCTCTGCATCTGTGGCAAATGGAGAACAGGGGTAACTCAACATAGGGGAAGGAGGAGGATGGTGCATTCTGGGGCAGGAGGGTAAAACCAAGGGACATGGAGGAAGGAGTTAAAAACAAGGGTTTGGAGTCTGGGAAGGAACCACGGCAAGAGGAGGGCCCTCAACCCTCCCACTCCCAACCTCTCTCCCAACCCTAGCCCACTCCCCCCACCCTCCTACCTACAGCACTTACAGTCTGCTTGTGCCACAATCTAGCACTTGACCACACACTGCCTTGCAATCATTCGCTGTTGTTCCCTGTGTGGGAGTCTTGTGTCCCCAACTAGAGTGGGAGCTCCTGGAGGGCAGGGCCCACGGCTTCTCCGCTTGTATCCCCCACAGCATAGCCTACCACAGGGCTGGGCACACAGCAGGAGCTCAATAAAGACTAGTTAATTTGATTTGACCCTCCAGAACCTAACACCCCCACTCATCCTACTCCTTGGTCTCACATCCTGGGACCTGGCTCCCTCACCCACCTCCAGCCAGCCTCCCCCTTTCTGTCCTTGATCCGTTCAATCAATAAGCACCTACTATGTGTCCAGCCCTGGGGGGGTACAGTCTAGCTGGGAAGACAAGACTCACTCACACAAAAACCACAGTGAACAATATCAGACAGTGTAGACTTCAATGTTAATTGTGCAGCACAGACTGTAAGAGCTATAGGATTCAGAGATCAGGAGGGGATCAGTATGAGCTAGCGGAGGAGATCAGGAGAAATCAGCATGAGCTACAATGGCTAGGGAGAGCTACGTGGAAGAGGTGAGGCCTCGCACTAGATTGACCTCTGAGGACGACAGACTTTGGATGGATAGAGGGGGACCATTCCAGGCAAAGACTACATGGACAAAGGTGACAGACAAAAATGCATGTGATGTGCAGATAGGACAGCCTAGCTAGTCCTGACCCTGGTGTCTCGAAGCTCAGGGCCCTGGGCACTCACCCCTAACACAAAGACCCCTAATCCCTCCTAATCCCTGCCAGCTTCCCCTCCCTCCCACCCGCCCATCACTCACCCTTGTCCGTGCGGCGGCGGAAGGACAACTTGCGTCTGCGAAGCCGGTTGAAACCACCATCTAGTTCAGTGCTGCCCGGGGAACCAGGGATCATATTGGTCTGGAATGAAGAGCCAGGTCAGGCCCTCCTCTCCTGCCCCTCTTACCCTCATCCCCAGAAACTGGTCTTGCTGGAGGGAGATGGGGGTACAGGAGGAGGGTAGAAGGGGCCAGAGATCTCGCTCAAATCAAACACACACTGGGGTCTCTCCAGGTCAAGTGACAGATCAAGCCTGCAGAGCTAAGAATTAAGGTGCTTAGGAGCCATCTGCGGATACTGGGAGGAGGAGATGTTCTTGGGCTAAGGGATCCCAGTGGGGGAGTACTCGGAATTTTTGAGTTAGAAAGGAGCTAGGTGATATTGGAGCGGGAGAAAATATCTGACTCAAGACTTCAGATTCTGCTTCAAGATACTTACCAGCTGTCTGACCCTAAGCAAGGTATTTAACCTTTCTCAGTCTCAGTTTCCTTCTCTGTAAAATGGGGATAATAATTACACCTGCCTCACAGAGTCGTTGTAAGGATCAGATGAGATAGCATGTTCAGTGCTTTGCAAACCTTAAAATACTCTATAAATATTGCTATTATTATTACTATAAGTGACCTCTACACCAGCACAGGTATCAAAGCCAGAATCTGAGTTGCAGGAACTAACGTTCATAGAGCCCTTTATCATTCTCCAAAGCTTTCCATATCCATTTTGTCATTTGATCCTAAATAATACCCCTGTAAGATAGATGAGGGAATACAGCTTCATAGAAGTGAACACTAGAGCAATTATTATTCTGTTTGACAATTAAGGAAACAAAGGCCCAGAGAAATCAAGGGCATGGCCCAATGTTGACCAGTGTCTCAATGGCCAAGGACTAGAAGCCAGGTGTATGAGGGACTGGACACCCAACTATGAACCAGAAGACCCAGTCTGAATTCCAGCTCCATCCCTTATTAACTATATGACTTTGGGAAAGTCACCTCCAGCCTCAGTTTTCTCAACTCTAAAACGGGGACAGGTAACACCTGCCCTACTTGCCTCCTAGGAGCAGAAGGGATTGTTATGGAAGCTCTAAGGAACTGTATAAATTCAAGGTAGCATAATTATTCTCATGTGTCTTGGGGATCGAGGTCAAGGCTTGGGAGAAATGAGGAAGGAAGGTCAGTCAGTTCAGGATGTGGCCCTGGGTGCAGGTCACTTACATCACGCAGGTTGAAAGTGATCTCCAAGCTGGACCAGAAGTGATCAGAGAACTCAGGGTACATGTCCAAAACCTCGAGAAGGTCATCACGTTGGATCTTGTGCAGGTCACAATAAGTGAGAGCTCGGACATCGCCATTAGACTTGCCTGGCCGTGCATACAGGTTTAAAGGTTCACCAAAGATGTCATTCTTTCCTAGGAGAAGAGGAAAGGAGAATATTATCAGCCCAGAATTAACAAGCTTGCTCTAACCCCTGCCCACATAGACCACCAGGGGGCAGCAAACACACTCCTTCCACCACTGCTCCTGGCCAAAGCCTGTCATTCAGCTAACAGCACCCCAAACCCAACAACATCACACTGTAGATGGACACAAGCTCACACCGTTGGGCTTTCCCTAGACAAACGAAGCGCCTCCCCACCTCTTCCCGTAGCATACAGAGAACAGAGTACAGTTATGTAGTGGAAAAAATATTGAGCTTGGAGGTCTGGGTCCAAGTGTCCGCTCTGCCAAGACTCAATTTCCTCAGCTATAAAACAGTTAGCATTTGTATATCATCATCAAAGGTCTGAAAGATCTTTGATATTATCTCATTTGTTTCTCACTATAACACTGTGATATAGGTGTTCTTATTATCCCCATTTTACGGATGAGGAAACTGAGGCACAGGGAGATTAAGTGACTTATCACTATCAGGATCACACAGCTTTAGGTATCTGAAACAGGATTTGTACTCAGATCTTCCTAACTCCATCCAAGTCATGAACTCTGGTGGGAATACTACGTCACATAGGTGCCTAATAATGCCTACTATGCCTCCCTGGTAGGGTTGTAATGAGAATTAAATTAGATAATATAAGTAAAAATCCCTGTCAAATGTAATTGTTATTATCATTATCACAATCATCATCGTCATCATATTTTTTCTTATCTTTTAAGTGGAGTTCATACAGAAACAGCCCTGAGAAAAGTCACTATTTTACAATATTTCCTTTATAGTCAATGTTCCATTGCATTCTGTATTTGAATAAGCCATGAGCTCATCCTCTGTGGGCTCACTGAAACATCCTTAGCATAGCTCCAGTTGCAAGCAGGATAACAGGGGTCATTTTATCTCATCCTGCTTTTACATTGGTTTGATCTCCTTGGCCAGGTCTCTGTATTTTAAAAGCTTTTCTTTGCACATAATGTGAAGATTATGAACATTTAGGATGACAACATCTATTAAAATGTTGTTCTTGAGTCTTTATGAGCCCCTGTTCCATCCTGGTATTTGTGGGCAACAGTTCAGTCTGTGATAATGGTACAGCTTATTGGCTGAGTTCTCCAGGATGTGTTGAGGTCTTCATTGTTGTCTGTTCACAAAAGAATCAGTTCTGATGTACAATTCTAGCCGAGAGGTTGTGTCTTGCTAGGAATTTAATAGGTATCAAACTTTTATGTCCTAGAGTGATGTACTGCCATCACTACCATTTCCTTGTGTAATTTACACTCATCATTAAGTCTACTGTTAATAATAATAATAATAGCTAATACTTATATAGACTTTAAGGTTTGTGAAAAGTTTTACATACTATCTCATCTGATACTCAGAACAACCCTGGGAGGGTAAGAGCTATCATTATATCCATTTTACAGACGAGGAAATTGAGACAAAGATTAAGTAATTTACTCAGGGTTACACAGCTGAGGTAGTGGAAGAACTAGGTGGTGCAATGGATACAGTGTCAGGCCTGCGGTCCGGAAGACTCATCTTCATGAGTTCTGATCTGGTCTCAGGCATTTACTAGCTGAGTGACCCTGGACAAGTCACTTCACCCTCTTTGTCTCAGTGGCAAACCATACCAGTATCTTTGCCAAGAAAACCCCAAATGGGTTTGCTAAGAGTTGGACATGACTGAAATGACTGAACAACAACACACAGCTAGTCGGTTGTCTGAAGTGGGATTTGAACTCAAATCTTCTGGCTTCAAAGTTCTCTAATCGCTGTGCCACCTGGTTGCCTAGACTTCTTAATGATAACCTTTTTGTGGTTTCTGGTAACAAAGATCTGGTCCTGAATTGCTACAACAAAGCTCTCTATTTCTACCAACAAATCCACGTAACCCAGACATTTGTTTGGTGCTTCTTCGCCAATATATTGTTGGCTTAATTCATATGGATGTTACCTGTGAGGGGCCTTTTGATTCTGTCCTGGATGGTAGTCATTTCATGAGTTCCATCTGGAGGTAAATCACTTTTCATTATATTCAACTGATCCAATGGCAGTGTATCTGTCATCAAACTTTATTGTTGCTCAAAAAACTGTCTACTTACTCTAAAAGTTTATAGGCTTCCGACCTATTTATCAAGTGCATTAGTAATTATCTCGTTCTCATCTTTTTGTATAATTATTATATTTTTGTTGAGTTGTTCAGTGGCTTTAGTTGTGACTCTCATGACCACATTTAGGTTTTCTTGGCAAAGATCCTGGAGTGGTTTGCCATTTCCTTCTCCAGCTTGTTTTACAGATGAGGAAACTGAGGCAAACAGCATTAGATGACTTGTCCAAGGTCCCACAACTAAGGCCAGATTTGAACTCATGAAGATGACTCTTCCTGACTCCAGGTCCAGAACTCCATTCACTGAGCTACCTAGCAGCCCTAATATATTAAATTTTATAAGTATGCATATGTATGTATGTGTGTGTGTAATTGTTGTTATTACTACCTGTGCTATGAGTTGTCCCTTTAGTCATCTGGATGGGTTGAGCTAGTCACATCTCAGACCCAGACTCAGATGCCAGGAACAAGATGCAAGGTATGGTCACTCAAACTGTCCTCCATGTATAAAGAACCTACCACCTTGACTTCTCTACACTCCAACCAAATCAACCAGACTGAAGCTTGTCTTACTATCCTTTCCACTTTTGTCAGGGCCATCCCTGGAAGTCTAGGACCAAAGACAAATTATATTGTCCCTGCAGGTGAGATCAAGTTTACAGAAACAAAGAAGCACACCAAGTCAGAGCTGGAAAGGACCTTAAAATTATTCTAGACCAGTCCTCCCACTTTACATAAAGGAAACAGGTCCAAAATGGTGAGCACAGTAGGATCACTAGTCCTAGAATTAGATGATTTCAGTCCATGTCCCAGCTCTCACTCATACCAGCTAAGTCACCTTCAAACAAATCATTTAATCTCTTTCAGCACCAGTTTCCTCATTAGTAAAACAGAGATGATGTAACTGGCTTTACCTCATGGGATTGTGAAGAAAGTGTTTTGTAGTAAGTGATCATCATAATCCCATGTTTGATAAACCCAAAGATCCCAGTTTCTGGGATAAGAACTCAGTATCTGACAAAAATTGCTGGGGAAATTGGAAAATAGAATGGCAGAAATGAGGTATAGAACAACATTTTACACCATATACCAAGATGAGTTCAAAAATGGGTCAGATGGCAGAATAGATTAAAAAATCAGAATCCTCCAATATGTTGTTTACAAGAAGAAAGTATTTTGCAGGAATTCACATGGCACAGTAGATAGAATTAAGAAAATTCAAGTTCAGCTAGTTGTGTGACATTGAGAAAATCATTTAACCATTCTTGGTCTCAGTTTCCTCATCTGCATTAGGAGAGGGTTTGGACCTGATGACGTCTAAAGTACGTTTGATCTATAAATCTATGATTCTATGGAAAAAGTAAGTTGTGATTATAATTGCCCAAGATCACACAGCTAGTAAGGTGTCAGAACTGGAACCTGAAGAAGTGACTCAAATTCAAGACTTGATGACTGGAGGAAGATAGGGTGATAGATGAGTTTCAGATCTTTTTCACTGCCAAGTATCAGATCCAATTGTTGATGGCTGTTTTCTTGAAGTAGCCTCTGAAATCCAGTTCCCAAAGCAGGGCAAAGCCCTGGACAATCTATGGCCTCAAGATACTGCTAAACTCTACTCACCACCCAGTGGGTCACAAACTGACTACTCACATACTAGTCAAAGGGAATGAGGAGAACCAGAGTAGGTCCATGCACAGAAGCCAACCCCAGGATGCTCTGGTGAGGACAGAGTCCCCCCAAGCTTGGTCTGGTGCTGGCATGATGCTAGAGCTCACTGATGGGAATCATTCTTCATGATGGACCAAGGCCCCAGGAATCCAGACTGCATTCCAGCTCCAAATCTACTTCCTAGCTTCCACCCCTGGTGCAGATGATGAGATTTCTTCCCTTCTCCACCCTCCTATCATATTCTTTCCCCAGACCATCCCCCTCCCTCCAGACCCATACCCAGGATGGCCACAACCACGTCACCACGCAGGATCTCAATGGAGCCTCGGGAAATAAAGTAGAGAGCGGTTAGCAGGTCCCCGGCATGTACAAGTGTGTCCCCAGGGGGAGCGTGAGTGGTCTTGAATTTCATGGCCAGTGCCCGAAGGCAGCCTTTGGTGGCCCCTCGAAAAGGCTTGCAGTGCTGTAGCAAGGAACGATTCAGATGCAAGCAGATGTCGGCTTGGAGACACTCAGGGAAGCCCTTCAGCACCTGGGGTCGGATGGGGGAGGGGAGGGAGTACCTCAGCCAGGGTACAACCTCCAGAGAGGCTCTTTCCCCACTCCCTAGGTTAGCCCTTCCCTCACAGCTCTCAACCAGCCCCCGTCCTCAGACTCCCACCTCCAGTCCTTCTAATCGAACACCCCTTTCACAGAATCACAGGTCATCAGAGTTGAAATCAGGACATCTATATCAGCCTGCATATGAACAAGAATTTCCCCTACACACCTCTGAAAAGCCACTACCTGAACACTTCAGGGACAGGGAACCCATTCTCTCATGAGACAAACTATTACACTTTTACTGAATCACAGAGCTAGAGCTGAAAGGAACCTCAGAGGCTTTTGGATTGCTCTCACTGTGAAGAAGTTTTTCCTTACACTGAGTCAAAATCTGCCTCTTTGCAACTTTTGCTCACTACTAAGAACTAAGATTCTGTCTTCTGGAGTCAAGCAGAACAAGTCTCCCAAGTGCCATCTTTTCAAATTCTTAGGGACAGCTCCATTCAAGTTCCATTTTCATATTTATAGCTACTTTCCCCTCAACTTCATCTGTGTTAATTCCTTATATTTATATACATTATATATTTATATGTAAGAGACTTTTGATGCAAAGATTTTTTTTTCCCCAATCAATACCTTCTCTTCTTATCTCAGCTGCATTGATTTTATTCATGAAAAACTTTTCCAATTTATGTAAAAGAAATTATCTATTTTATCTTTGGTGACCTCCTCTAATCCTTGTTCCATTGAGAATCCCCGCCCCTCCCCCCCCCAGCCATAATTGTGAAAGGACCTCATCCTGTTCCCTTCTAATTTTTTAATGGTGTGACCTTTTATATTTAGGCCACATATCTATCCTAAGCTGACTGTAGTTTATGGTGCAATGTGATGGTCTGCATGTTCCCTTCCTCTCCTGTCACTCTCCTACTCCTCCCTCTTTGGGTTACTCAACCTCCACAACATAAGCTGAGCACATTCCCGTGGCATACTGGGCAAAAAGGCCAACATCCCAGAGTCATCATAGCTGCTATTTCCCCAAACCAGGGTCCAGCCTGAAACAGTGTCAAAAATATAGATGCCCCCCCAGGACACCATCTAAACGAACAGTCACCCTCTAATGAAAATCTAATCCCAATTATGTCCTGCCACTGACCTCCCCTTCCAAGATTCTGCATGAGTTTAAGTCAATGACCCCCTAGACTTCCACCTGTGAAGAAAAGACTCCCTTGGAAAAGGGAAGGCCTAAGCATGATAGGATGCAGCCAAAACCCAAGGAACCTGGAATTTCCACCAGGCTAACCAAGCCAAAAACAGGGAAAACATAAGGTTGAAAATTTCACAGACTCTTGAGTGGCAGCCTATGGGGCTAGAAATGGGGAATAAGGCAAAAAGAAAAAGTCTGAGATATCTGAGGCCATAGAACTGGGAAAGAAGCAAGAGAGGGACAGGGGCCAAAGGTCAGGGTATAGAAGGAAGAGGTGAAAGGAAAAACTAAGTTCATCTTAGGATAAGCTTCTGGAGCCTCAGGGGAAAGGGCCACACTTCTGTTCTATGAGGAGCTAAGAAAACAGCATAAGGGCCTCTGGTTTAGCCATGCTCTTCAGGGTTGATAAGGACCACCAACCATGGGCTCTGTCCAAGGCTTAGGGTTGGGAAAGGCTTCAAGACCCCTCTAGATGACAAGACAGAGGTCAGAGCTCACACTACTAAGATTTTCTGCCTATATCTTTGTTTCTTAGTAGAAACAAAGTAGAATCCCAGTGGAATTTAAGCTGCTGAAAGGCAAGGACTATTTCATTTTTGTCTTTGCATCAAAATTGCTGACCATGGTGTCTGGTATACAGAAAACATTTAACAAATACTTGGCAAATTTCTATCTCTAGATCTCTATCCTCCATAACTCTTCCTCCTGAGCCATATTCATGATGCACTAGATAGAATGAAGGATATCAAGCCATTGGGCTCCAAATCCTGGCCTCCCTAGACTTCCTACCCCTTGTGTCTCTTCTAATTCCCACCTTTCTGGTCTAAGATCTCCCTAAGCACCCCTCCAAGTGCTTCTCTACCTCTGATCCCTACAAGTCAACCATCTGCTTCTGACCCACATCCTTCTCATTTTTGATATCTCCAGAGACCCATTCCCCTGAGCCATGGGTATCTCCCCTGTCCTCCTCACCGCATTCATGTCAATGCCATTGGTATAGGACCATGCATGTTGGAAGTACTCCTCCAGGCGCTGTCGTAGGGGGTTGGGGATCTGGTGAAAGCGGATGAACTCACGCACTCGAAGCATCTGGGTGTGGTATCGGGCAGTGCCTGAGTATAATCGCTGTATGATGGCTGACACATTGCCAAAGATGCTGGCATACATCAGAGCTGGGGGACAGAGGAGTAAGAGCATCAGTCAACAAGGAAACTTCCTTTGTCAGTGAGAACCCTGTCTGTCTCTGTCTCTCTGTCTCTGTCTCTGTCTCTGTCTCTGTCTCTGTCTCTGTCTCTCTCTCTCTCTCTCTCTCTCTCCTCCCCCCAAACACCTGACCCTGAACACCAAGACTCCTCCAGGCTCTGCCCTGCATAGACCAGCTTTTCTGCCTTCCCAAATCATTCATTGCCTTTTCTCTTTCTTCCTCTGTTCAACAGAGCCAAGCCCTCTCACTTCTAAGCCCTATGTAAACTCAGCCCAGCTGGCCCTCTACAGTTTCCCATTTCTGTTCCTAAACCACCTTCTCTTCCCTCAAAACCCATCCTCAGAAAATGGCTCTAGTCACCTTTCCCTCATCTCTAAACAATTCCCACAACTGTCCACCCCAAGCCCCAACCCCACTGCCCATTCCTGAACCTGCCTCCTTTCTCCCATTACTCCCTCTTCCTCTGTCCCCAAGGCTGGCACTCACAGCCAATTAGCATGACGCATATGGAGAAGATCTTCTCAGAATTGGTGTTGGGGGAGACATTGCCAAAACCCACACTGGTCAGACTGCTGAAGGTGAAGTAGAGGGCAGTGACATACTTGTCCTTGATGGAAGGGCCCCCTGAGCCACTGCCATTATAAGGCTTCCCGATCTGGTCGCCCAGGTTGTGCAGCCAGCCGATGCGCGAGTCCATGAATGGCTGCTCCATGTTGCCGATAGCATACCAGATGCAGGCCAGCCAGTGTGCGATGAGGGCAAAGGTGCACATAAGCAGAAAGAGCACGGCAGCCCCATACTCTGAGTAGCGGTCCAGCTTCCTCGCCACCCGCACCAGACGCAGCAGCCTCGCTGTCTTCAGCAGCCCGATCAGCTGCGGGCACCAGGCCGGGGGAAAGGGCAGGGTTAGCTCCAGAGGCCCAGGACGAAGGGGAAGGAAGATAAGGATGAGGCCCGGGGTTGGGGAGGGGAATGAGACACCCTGGAATAGGGCATCACTGCTGTTGGCTAAAGGGCCTGGGGTGTTGTGGACTGATGAGGGCACCAAGGTCCTAAGGGGAGACCATGCTAGAAGGGTTAGGAGGCAACCAGAATATAAACCCCAGAGCATTCTCATTTCATTCTCTTTGTTTCCATCCTCCAAATCTTACCTTCCCTCCCCTGTTTCCTCATCCCTCTCTCCTTCTATCTCTCTTTCCTCTTATCTATCCCTACCTCTTTTCCTCCCTCCATGACCCCTCTTTCCTACTCCTCCATCCCTCTCCTTTCTATTTCCTCCACCGTTTCTCTCTCTCTACTTTCTCCTTCCTTTTTCCTCCATTTCTTTCTCCCTCTACTCACTCAATTTTTCTCTGTTCTTTCCCTCTTTCCATCTCATCATCTCTCCATTCCTCCCTTCAAATTTCCCTTTCTCTTTCCATTTCTTTCTCCTTTCCTCCCTTCATGGTTTTCTCCATTTCTCTCTTAATCCTCCTCATCCTTCCCTCTCTCTTTATCCCTCTTTTTCCTTCATCCCTTTCTCCCTCTCTTCCTCTCCATGATTTCTCTCCATATATGCTTCCCCTATCCTGCCTCTCTCATCTTTCTCTCCCTCTTTCTGACCCTCTTTTCATCATTCTATTTCTATATCCCTATATTTATCTTTCTCTCTTCATTTCTCTTTATCCTTCTCTCCTTTCCCTCCATCCCTCACTTACTCCTTTTCTACCTCTATCCTCTCAACGCATGCCTTTTTCCTTACATCCCACTTCTTTCACCCTTTTCTCCCTCTATCCTTCCATTCCTCTCCCTCCCTCCCTCCCTCCCACTCTCCCTGTCCCCACCTCCTCAGAGCCGGAGCCAAAGATGAGTAGGTCAAAGGGGATGGCTGCTACCATGTCGATGAGGAACCAGCCCTTAAAGTAGTGGACAGCAATTCGGCCAGGGTGGCTGACCACCTCCTCATTGGCGTTGACATAGGTGGTTCGGAAGTTGATAAGGATATCCACAATGAACATGATGTCCACGATGAGGTCCACCACCGCCAAGGGCTGACAGGCATAGCCACAGTCAGGGGCTGGTGGGGTCTCCTCACTCAGCAGGAAGGCCGCTGAGTACGGGGTGAAGACAGCAGTGTAGATGACCAGCAGGAGAATGAGCCAGTCCCACACAGCCTTGAAAGGACTATAGTGCAAAATGGTCCAGCGGTGAATCCTCGGTGCCTGCAGCTTGTACTCAGGCAACACATCTGCACCCAGGGACAGGACCTGGGAGAAAGAAAGAAAAGAGAGGAATGTGGGTATGAAGGAACAAGGTCCCAGAGGCAGGAGTACCAGAGGAGTCCCAAGGGGTAGGACCTCCAGAAATGGAGAATGAGTGAGGAGATTCAGTAGAAATGGGAAGGTGCCAGCTGGCCAGGAAGGTCAGAAAGTCTCACCTAGTTCTTTGAATGTCATATAGTATGAGGTCTACAGTTCCCATCATTCAGCGCAGTGCATCCCAGGGACTCCTCCCAAGAATGATACAAGGGCTACACAGGTCACCAAGTTATAGGTTCATATAAATCTACCATTTTACAAATGAGGAAACAGAGGCTCAGCAAGGGGAATTAGCGAGGCTGAGGGCACAAAAGGGGATAGAGCCCAGAGCAGGATCTGTACTCAGGCCCTCTGACCCCCAATCCAATGCTCCTTCCACTATACCACACCATCTCTGGCTACAGGGTAACCCCAAAGATGACATTCTCAACTTCAAAACACTGAAGTTCCATTGGATTGGCTGGCAAGAATAATACGCACCTAGAACCAAGCACCAGCCTGGATCCCATCAAGTCCAGTCTTGTAGGGCCCAGAATTGGAGGCCCATGTCGACACTGCTGATATCTGCTAGGTCCCCTTCAAATTAGGAATCTAAGCACTCCAGTCACCCCAGTTAGCCAACCCCGCTCTGCTAACCTAAGAAATTGAAGCCACAGGCACAGACTAGCCCCAGTCCAGAGAAAGTGAAGGTACCATTATAAGCATTAATCATGATCCCTCTATATGCTCAGATAGAAGATGTGGGCATAGATCCTATGACCTGGCAGAGAGGCACATTCCTGAGGAAAAGGTCAGTTCCCTGTATGTCTTCCATCCAAGGATACACACAGACACACACACACAGACACACACACACACACACACACACACACATACTGTATACACACAAACATACACATTTGTATGCCTTCAGAGAAGAAATTCAGAGAAGAGTTTCTATAATAGAGGACTATGCAAGGTGAGGGGCAAGGTAAGAGACAGGGAATGAAGTCCAGGACAGGCACTGAGAAAGATCAGGCAAACCTCCACAGAGCTGTGGCAGAGCCATCCACCCCCACCACCCCCCCACCCGCCCATCTAGGGCCACAGACCAAGCTTGCCCTGCTCCTTCACCTCTCTGGGGTTGGGGGAAGGAAGGCAATGCAAAACTATGAAGGTGGTGGTTCCATGAACCCTGCCCCACCCTTCACTTACCCACACATCTCCCTCAGTTTTCCAACACACTACAATGCCCCTAGTATTGGATTCACCCAACATTTAATCACTCCAAGATTCTGACATCAGAGTATCCTGTTTACCCCTAGTCTCTCTATCTTGGTTCCCATCCCCTTGCTCCTCAGTTTTCCTGGTCACTCCTCACAGGTGGGGGCAGGAAGATGAAGGAGTGGGAGAGGGGAGGAGGTAGGGCCCAGCCAGGCCACACACTTAAGGCTACATAGTGACTCAGAAGACTAGGCCCACACTCACTGGACCCCCTGAGACCTCCCCAAATTAGAGATGAGGGCAGTGTAGCAAACCTAAAAAAGGAAGATGGGCCTATATATCTGGGGCAGAGTTACTTACAAGATACCAACCAGCAAGCCAGCTTGAGTCTATTGCCTAAAAAGGAAAGATGGGGAGACAGGCTTCAGTCCTTCCCAGCATCCTGAGTCTCCAGCCTCCTCCAGTTAATTAAAGAACATCATTTTTCCATATTTCCAGAAGCCGAAAGAAAGCAGCTGTAGGAATAGCTCTTAGCCTAAGTCAGGTTTCCTTGGGCAGGGGTTGGGAAAGCAGGGGAAACAGGAAGGGGACAGACAATTGAGAGGACTTGAAAGAAGAGATGTTAAACTCCCTGGGACTGCCAGACAGTGTCATGGGAATATAGACAAGGATTCAAAGATCCAAGCATTCTCTAGAGTTACAGACTTCCCTACTTCCTTCCAACTTCATGCTCTCAGTCACCCCGCTCCCTCCATAGACAGTGTAAGCGTCATAGTCAGGGGGCCAGGATACCCAAAAGAGGAAGGTTCTCAGGAAAATGGGGTCTGAGGGCAATCAGATGAAAGGAGAGTTGTAGTAAGCTTCTTAATCTGGGACTCATAGACCTCCAAGGAGTCCACCACTAGATTTCAGTGGGGTTGTGAACTTGAATGGGAAAAAAAATGACATCTTCATTTTCACTGGTTTGATTTCTTTATAATACTAGTTTCAAAAAATTTATGCATTTAGAAACAATGTTGAGAAGGGTCCATAGGCTTTTCTAGGATGCCAAAAGGGTCCATGACACTCACAAAAAGGTTAAGATGCCTAATTTATAGAATAAGAGAGAACTGACCAGGTCCCCTGTGGCAAGAAACGAGGAAAGCAAGGGGTCAGTGTAAGCACCTAGACTAAGATTCCTGTGATTGACTACCCTGGCCCTCCTACCACAGATACTGTAGGACATGACACTCACAAGGAGCCCTGACCTCTCCACTTTGACTTCATTCACAGTGGCCCTTCATTATATCCTTACAGTAATCATCATTCCTACCAGCTTGTCCATTACTCTCACTCTTGCCGCCATAATATAAACATACACTCACCCAAGACACACAGTAGACAGCCAACTGTGTTGGAAAGATCCCTGGACCAAAAAACTTGGGCCTGAGGCTGAGATCAGTTACCTACACATGTGTGACCTATGGCAATTCATTTCACTTTCCCAAGACTTTCTGACTCTGTCAAACAAACACAGAGTAGGCTGCCTCACCTACCCAAAACAAGTGAATATGGTAGGATGTACTGAAAAGCAATAAATTGGCCCCAAAATGCAACATGTTATTCACCATTATTATCCTTCCCAGATCTTCCTGTCTCACTACCACGCTTTGACCATCCCAGAACTGTGAATGGTTAAGAACTGGAAGGTCTTTGGAAATCATTTAGCCCAGGGGTTTATGGATAGATTTCAAGGGTGAGTGAACTTGTGTTTTTAACAAGACATTTTGCTAACTGTATTTCAATATGATTTGGTTCCCTTTATATTTTATTGTACTTTCCATGGTACCATCTGCATTTTATTTTAAGCATTTAAAAACCTGATTCTGAGGAGTCCATGGGTTTCACCCAGCTGCCACAGATATCCATGACACTGAAAAAGGTTATGAACCTCAGATCTAGCCCAACCTGCTTGTTTTTATAGACCAGGAAATTGAAGCCCGGGTAACTGGCAGCTTGCTTACAGCCTTTGTATTAGGTAACAGTAGACCAGAGAACAGACTCCAGATCACCTGGCTCCCAGAACAGGGCTCTTCCCACCAGACCTCACTGGTTCAGTGATCTCAGCTCCTGTGCAGGATCCATATGATGTGAGATCTGGGGAGGTGGAGAAGGGAAGCTCCCCACTCCCACTCCCCCAAGAGAGTGTTCAAGAAGCAGGCAGATTGGGGACCCAAGGCACGGTCAAGAAACCAAGGGTCTCCACCACTCAGAATCCCTGAGGATTTCAGCCACATAGTGATGTGGAGGGATCCTTGCCTGGCTCAGAGGAAAGCAAAACCCAATCTTGCATCTCAAGCCTGAGGCCCTGTGCAAGGCTGGCTGGAGTTCTGGCCTTCAGTTCAGTCTTGGATCTCTCTATCCCACCCACCCCAACCCTACTTGGACTGAGGAGTGTGAGAAGGGCAAGGCCATCTGCCCCTCCCTACAGTGTCACAGCTGCTCTTGCCACCTTTCCTGGCTACCCCTAAAGGGTCAGCTATCTGAGCAACAGGTCACCAAGGGCCTGCCCTGGCCAGAGGTGACCTGGTGGCTGTTGTTGCTATCCTAGGGAGTGAAACTATGACTGGAGAAGGTACCTTGGGCCTAATTAACCCAGGGGCTCCATTACTAACTGTCAAGACCCTGTACCATTAGGATTCTTTCATTCACCTGACCTTCTGGCCCCCAGGCACACAGGACCCACCCTCCAACCTCCCCAATTCTCCCTAAGCCATTTTCCTAACACCCAATTCCCCTAAGACACTATCTCATGTATACCTCTCTCTCTTACTATTCTCAAAGCCTATTCCCACTGATATACATTCTACTATAGAGCTAGGAGAGACCGAGGGCACAGGAAACTGCTCAAACCTCCCTGAGGCAAAGTGAAGAACACAGACCTGCCTGGGATCAGACCCTCCCCATATACAGTCAAGCAAGAGCTCCAGTTCGGGGCTGTTCCTCTCTCTTTCCTTAGTGAGGCAGTATCTGGGCCTAGCAAGTGTCGTTTAGAATCTGTCTCCATCTCTTGATAACCAGCTCTTTTCACCTCTCTGGCCCCTGCCTCTCCCCATCTCCATAGTCCCTAGACCACAAGAGCCAAAAGACACTTAGTCAGAAAATCTGTTGAAATACACAACTCTGAGGTAGGAGTGGGAAGACACTGGCTTCTTGGGGAAGAGCACAGAGGCCCTTCCTACAACATATCTGGATTCTCTTGGCAGCTGGGGTCCCAAGGCAGAGAGAGATGACCCTGTGACAGACATATGGCCCATCCTTCTCCCTCTTTAGTCCCGCTGGTTCCTTCCATCTTGGAAGATTGGTAGTCATGGTGGGGCAGTGGGCAGGGGTTCTGTGTAAGGGGGGAATTCCTTGAATTAAGAGACTCGGAACAAGCCTACAACCCCAGTCAAAGAACTGAAAAGAGAGGAAGACTAGACTATCACTCCTCTAAACCATCTGATTTTCTCTGTCCTCTCACATCATTCAGTTTCCCAGTACCTCTCTTTCTTTCCCTGGGACCACCACTGGGCTCTCTGCTCTCTTATCCCACCTTGGCCCCATGCGTCCCTAATGCTCTGCCTCAGTGCCCATCTGTGTAGGGGAAGGGAGAGGTGTGGGTCACCTACCTCCTGGGCCACGAGGCTGGAGATGCGCACAGCACGCCGCACCCGGGCATTCCTGGGCCTGGGCAGTAGAGCCCCGGCCTCTGCCCCTGCCCCACTCAACTTCCTGGCTGTGGACATGGTGGGTTCTCTACTCCCCCCTAGCCCACCAGTCCAAAGCCCTGGGCTTGCTCCCCTACGGCACCTCAGGAACCCCTGGGTCAGGTGGGGCTAGGGGCAGCAAGGGATGGTCACCAGGGGCTGGCAGGCTGGCTCCAGGAGCTGTCCCTGGCATGGATCCAGGGGGTTAAGGGGGATCTGGGCTTTGTCCCCCACAGCTGGCTCACCCTGGCAGCAGACACAGGCAACAGTGGTCAGCCCTGCTCATGCCATCCGGTGCCCGCCGAGCCCCAGCCCCCCGGTGCCGGCTTAGCTGCCAGGGCTCTGCACTCCGCCCGCTGCCCGCCCAACAGCAGCAGATGGAGCCTCTGCTCCGGCTCCTCCTCCCCTCCCTCAGTCTCTCCCCCCTCCCCCCTGCTATGTTGGGCTCCCCCTCACACCCGCCCCCTCCCGCCCCCATGTGCCCTGACAGCCACCCCCTCCCTCTACCCCCCCAAGGCCCCAGCTCTCCGGCTGAGCTGCTCTTGCTGCAGATGCTCCTGCAGCCCTATCCCCTCCCCCAGCTGCCTGCCCGGCCTGTCACCGCAGATTAATAGTCTCCCCTACACCCCCTCCTCCCCAGTCCGGCCTGAGCACAGAGCAGGAGACAGAGACACCCACAGTGACACACACAAATGGACATACACACATTTGCACACACCCGTGCATGCATCCCACAGACATATAGGCACCCATAAAAATAATAATGTACGCAGATACACAGAAGGGAGTGCGGAATTTGGGAAAAGAAGGTTGGGACTTGAGGTGGGAAAAGAAGTGGGATGGGGGGAGGAAAGAGCCAGGTGAGATTGGAGAAGGAGGAGGAAGAAGGCCATGAGGAAAGAGCCATGGGGGGAGGGAGGGGGCTGTCCCTGGCTGAGACCCAAAGGCCCGGTCAGGAGGAGGACCCAGAGCGGGACGCTGGCAATGCAACGGAGAAGAGAGCTGCTCCAGCCTCAGATGCCCTCTATGCCCAGGAGGGAACAAAGAGCTATAGGGAACCCATGGGCAAAAAGAGGGGACACTAAGTTGCCTGATCCCAGCCTGGGGAAGACTGGCACCCAGATACTCCTGCTCCTGGTCCTGCCCTCATCTTATCCCCAACCCCTCTCCCCTCTGCTGAAATGGTCCATCTGGCCTAGATATGAAGGAGTTATGGGCAGGGGAGAATGGGGTGGGGTATGAGCCAGGGAGAGACTGTAGCAGTATAGAAAGTAGGTGACAGATAGATGGGCAGTAAGTTAGAAACTTCAGAGCCTGAACCCAACTAGGAAATAGGTACTAGCACTGCCCAGGTAGTAGGAAGGAACCCTGCTTTAAGACCTTCCTGTCCCCTTTTAAGGGGACTCATGCCTTTCTCATTTCTCCTCAATTCATTCCATAGGCATCCCCACAAGTATGGGGCACAAAAGAGGCAGTCCACCCTGTTCCCATGACCTCAGGGAGTTCCTCCTGCCTTTAGCCCAGTAAAGTCAGTCATACACACACTTCCCCACCTTGATTACAGCAGGCTTCCCTAGGCTGCAGTTGATCATTGATTGATCGCTGAGGTATCTCCACTCACACTCCCAAAGATGGGGCTGGATCCTGACTTTTCCTCTCGCCTGCTTGGCCTCACCCAGGATTCTGCTTTTCTCTCCCCAGAACTCCCGTGGATGTTTCCTCTCCTACTTCCTTATGTCTCCACTCCTCAGGCTACTAGGTCTACAAGATCATTTCTTCTCACTCCTCTGCCAGGCCTTAGATATGGAACCTTCCCTGGCCTCCCTCACATTCTCTCTAATCCACTGGATTTTCTCATTATTCCCCTAAAGCCGTTTCCTCTCCCAGCCCTGACTGACCTTTTGCCCCAGACCATCCCTGCCAATGTGCCTAATGGATCAGTCTCAGGCGACAAATTCCAAGTTCCTGCCTTCTTTCCTCCAGGACATTCTCCCAGAAGAACCTCCACTCACTCCTCAACATAACTTGTCTAGAAAGGCATGCCTCAACTCTTTAGCCACGCATCCATCTTCTCCTCTCAACCAGGCCTCTCAGTGGTCACACATCTTCCCCAGGTTCAGAATCCTGCCTCAGTGAAGAGCCCAGACCCCTTCAGCAAGGAGGAGGGAGGAAAATGAGCCCTTACCTGGGTGACTTTCTCAGTGACGTTATGGGTCCTTTCCTTGATCTTTGGGGCAATGATCTCACGGTCACTAGTAGGTGAGGCCAGGAAAGGATCACCCTTCAAGTCCACGAAGTTCAGGGTGATCTGAGGAATCTTGCTGATGGTGCGGTAACGGACGAGGTCTGAGTCTGAGGTGGAGTTCAGGAGACTGCTGCGTAGGGGGTGCATGGCCCCTGGGTTGGGCAGGGGAAGGAAGAGAGCGGTCAAGGGGTCAGACAGCAAGGGCATGGGAGACAGTGGGGTCAGGAACAAGGGGAAACAACTGAGTTGGAAACATGGAGGGATAGATGAGTTCAGATCATAGAGGGATGACTAGGTCAGCAATATGGCAGGATAGTTAGGATGTTAAACACATGAGGGCAACAGCTGACTTGGAATACCAGTGGACAGGCAAACAGTAAAAAGGGGATGAGTAGATCAGGAACATCAGTGGGGTAGGTAGATCTAAGAGATCAAGGATAAGGGTTCGGAGTAAGGGACCCAAAAGACAGGTCACTCAATGAAAAGTAGGCAGCAGCTGGACCTGGAGAGCACTACAACAGCTGCACCCCTCAGATTCGAGTTCTAGAGATCCAGATGCCAGGAAAGGTCTTTTGAGTTGGAGAATGTAATGGGATGGACATTTAATGGGATGAATGGACACTTAATGGGATTAAATAAGTGGTTAATGGGATTTCCCATCTCACTGGCATAGAAAGGGAATCTGTGGGGACCGAGGAAACAGGAGAACAGGAATGGAAAGAATGAGGGGGAGGCTGGGTAACAGATGGAGAAGGGGTTGGGACAAAGGGAAGCAGGAACCCCATCTGTGGCCACAGACACACAGAGCTCCCAGACTTTTCACTGCTCTCTACTCCTGAGCAGCAGCGAGCCCCAGATCATCCTTTTCATTATCCTAGTCCCTCTCCTGATAGGAGCTGTTCCTTTTTGCCTGTTTTCCCAGCCTAGGGATGGATTCCCCACCCCAGCCTTTGGTACCCCGGCCAGCCCCCTCACCAGTGCTGGCGTGGCGGGGGGGTGGGGGCATCGTGCCTGCCCTCATGGCCTCAATGTCATCGGCAGAAGATGCTCGTCGGACGCTAGCACAGCTCTCACGAGAGCGGGTCCGGGCCAGACTGCAGCTG
The DNA here is from genome assembly GCF_028372415.1 of Notamacropus eugenii. Classification (NCBI taxonomy): domain Eukaryota; kingdom Metazoa; phylum Chordata; class Mammalia; order Diprotodontia; family Macropodidae; genus Notamacropus; species Notamacropus eugenii. Next base: position 95,159,457 of record NC_092874.1, on the reverse strand, counting down.
GAGCCCGAGGCATCAGGGTTGAGGTTCCGGGTCCGAGGTGAGGAGTGTGTAAGAGGTACGCTACTAGGAGAGCCAGGCCCCACCAGAGCCCGACGCTCCTCGGCCAGGCCAGGAGGCCCCGACACATGGTTATCTAATGAAGATGTCACCTCATCTAGGGCTAGAGACTCGCTGCTAGGAGGGGCCGGAGTCAGGTCCACATCCACCACCACTGCCCCTGGAGCCCTTGGGCCACCCGGCCGGAGGGATGGTTCCCGAGCCGTCAGGGCTAGAAGTGCTGGAAGCTTCAATCGAAAGGTCCGGCCACGGCCTACGGAGGGTGAAACAGGCAGATGGTCAGAATCACAGTATCCACAGGACCCCCATCTGCCCCATCCTTCACAGCCAACCTCAGTCAGGGAGACAGTGTCCCAGCTGCTGCCTCAGGCTACTCATGGAACCACAAAATTTCAGAGTTAGAAGGCACCTAAGGGACAAATCTAATCTGACCCTTACCCAAAGGGGAAGCCAAGGCACTCAAAGCTGCAAGGCAAGGGGAGAGGAGAAGGTAGGAAAGAGGAAGAATGATCCCGGCACAATAATAAATAAAAAGTCAGTCGAGCAGAGTAGACAGTGTTGAACTTGGAGCCTAGAAGTCTTGGGTTCAAATGATACTTCTGACACTTACTAGTTGCATAGACCTGGATGGGTCACTTAATCTGTCAAAAAATGTGAACTCAGATAATTCCCTGGTATTCATCTCCTAAATTACAGATCAGTTGTGATCTGCCTTAACAGACAGATTTCACATAATGGCTGTTCCCTAAGCCAATGAAATCCCAAATCCTTTGAGTATTTGTATGACCTCCTAAAAATAAACAATAAATCCCCAAACACTTTCCCATTAGGCAGCTCATTTGATCATCACAACACCCTCTGTGAGGCAGACAGGACAGAGGTTATTATCTCCATTTATGGTCCCCATTTCCTAGATGGGAAAGCTGAGCTCTAAGGTAGTGAAATGACTCGCTTACAGTCAGTGGCAGAGCTGGGTCTAGAACCCAGGTCTCCTGACTCCTGGTCTGATAATCTTAGGAGTCTTTAAGGAAAAGCATATCCCAGGAAGGAAAAACAGAGATACCAACCCAAATAAAGAGAGCTCACTAGCTGGCCCATCACAAGCAGGCAAAAGGGTCTTCCATGAAACTTCCTCACCCTGACTCTACCAAGTCCATCTGCCAACTGCCTTAGCCCCTGAGGATCTAAAGCTGGGGAGATCATCTTAGTGGAACTCCTTTCATTTTATAGAGGAAGAAACCGAGGCCCAGAAGAGCTAAGTAACTCGCCCAAGGCTACTCTAGTAGAAAATGGCAGAGCTAAGATTTCAACCAAGTCCTCTGACTCCCAATCCAGTGCCCTTTCTGAGGAAACGTGCCTGAACCAAAAGGCACATATTCTATACCAAATCTACACTAAATGCTGGCCTACCCCCACCCCAAGCACCTTCTCCTTCCCACTGTGATCGTCAGGGTGGGAGATGCTGAAGGCCATTCCATGGGGGTGGGCAGTGCACTGTGGATACCCAGGACAGCCCAGGGAGGTAGACAAAGAAGATGATGAACACCTACCTGGGGCCAGCCAACTGGTGGGAGGGCCACGGTGGTTGGTGTCACGGGCCAGGGACCCCGCCAACTCTGTCTCCATCACCACTTCAAAGTTGAGGATGAACATGATGACAGCCCCATCCTCGTTCTTCACAGGAACTACGTCCACCAGGCACAGGAAGCAGCTGCCTGAGGGGCAGACCCAGGGCATTACCAAGGACACAGCTGAGTAACCCCATCCCCTGACTATGATCACTGGCACCCTGTGCTAAGGAATCTAAGCATCCTATGCTAAGCACCAAGAGGAGCAAGAAACATTCCCCAAAGCTGAAAAGGTCCCAGCCAGTGTCCATCCTTTTCTGTCTCTCTACCTCCCTCCTGTCCATCGCTCTTCTTGGTTCGTCAGTTTTGCTGCCCATTTCTCTCCTGTTCAGTCTGACTCTTGTCCTCTATTATCTGTCTTTTTTCTCATTCCTCCCTTGCTTTGTCTGTGTTTCTGTATCTTTGTTTATATGTCTCTTTATACTGTGAGCTCCTTGAGGACAGTCTTTTGCTTCTTCTGTATTCCCAGCACTTAGCAAATAGTAGGTACTTAATACATATTTATTGATTGATCGAGGTCTCTTACTCCATCTCTATATTTTACTCAGGCTCAGGCTCAATAGCTCTGTTCAGTCATTGAAGCCCCTACAACAGGTAAACTAAAGCTGGTAAAGGAGAAAATTACACACCGCCTCACATTTACCAACCATAACTAGGGCTTTCTCCATACTCCATGCCCCTAAAATGGCTTATTTCATTATCCTGACTTCATGTTAATCTGGCTTGTCAGGAACAATCACATTCCCACATCTGGTGTCTCCCACTGGTCCTCCCTTATAGTATCTAGTAGAGCATCTTGCACCCTGGAGGTCAATATTAATTGATAACTCAGTGAAGGGCATTGTGGGATAATGCATAGAGAGCTGGCCATATAGACCCTCCGCTGACACTAAGTCACACTGGGCTAGTCACTAACCCTCTCAGAGCTTCAGGCAACACTCTAAGACCCTGAAATTGCAGGAGAGCTGCTGATCTGCTTGGGTGGAGGGAATATTCTATTCCAAGAAATCCCAATGAAATCACTGAGCTGGACCACAGCTTAATATTGATGATAGCAAAGACGATGTAGTACAATTGTGATGATAATGGTGACCACTACTGGTAGTGATGGTTGGAAGTGGCATTGATGGTGACAGTAGCAGGGACAGGAGTAGCAGTGATGACAGTGGACACTGAGACCCCACTATGTACTATGCACCTTTCCCCCACATTCAGATCCCCCTCTAACTTCCTGCTCTTATCTTCACTCTCTGTACCCCACTTCCTTACTTCAGCGTCTTGGCTCCAAACTCACAAAAGATTGAAGTGAGAATCCTTTGAAATCACATGGGAAAGGCTGAGCATCCTAAGCAAGTCACTGTTGAGGGATCACAAGAGGCTTTGGTTTAAAAGGCCCCTGAGCTAAGCAGCACTGCTTATCTCAAGGGTACCAGAGGACCCTTGAGGCTGATGGGAGAAGAGTTCATTTTAGGATAGTGTAAAGGGACCAGATAGGAATGGGCAGTGTTTCCTCCACCCTACTCCTTTGAAGTTGGAAGGGGTAGGAAATGGAGGAGGATAAGGATACTAATCAGATTGGGGTTTCTGACAGCTGTGGGTTAATCCTATGGAATGAGATCCACTGAAGCCAAGTTGGGGAGTGGAGAGCAGAGGAAAGATGCTAAAGATAAGGAGGATGGGCCAAAGGAGTGTCCGGCTAAGGGTAGCATCCCCCGCAAAAAACCTCCCACTCACCCTGTATCCCTGGCCTTGAGGGCCACCCCAGGAGTAACATATCAGGATGCATCTGCCTTCTATCTGCTTCTGTCTCTCCTGTCCCAAATCCCCTGGTTTCTTAGCCCCCACCAGACCTAAAGCACAGCTGTGGAGTTGGGAGGCTCTGGGGGCTGGGCCAGGAGATTGCCTGGAACTCCGACAGTCTGCTTGGAGTTTATGCCCAAATATGGCTGTGGCCAGCCGCAGCTGGAGTGGGGACTGGCCCTGGCCAGTGGCCCAACAGAATGGCCAGAGACCCAGGGGACCTCCAGCCCACAGGTTCTAGAGACCCTTGAAATCATAGATACTGATTACCCTAGCAACCTGGTCTCAGAGATTCCTCTGAGCCTGGAACTGAGAACCGTTTGATAGGTTATCTAGAAAAATCATGTCTCCCCACCCCAATTGTAGGGGTCCAAACCCCGTGAACTCCACACACCCCAGGCACTCCAATATGAGAACCCAAAGCCTAGAAATGAGAACTTCCCCTGAGACAGCTCTCACCCAAGGTCCTGGCACTCTCAGTTCTCCCTAACCTCATGGCAGTAGGGACCCCAAACATGAGTCACTGTCCCTAACCAGCCTTGCTTCTTTCCTACCCCTACACCCCAGGGTCCCCTGACCGTGGTAGTTTGACTGAATTATTTGAAGGAAAATATTTCCTGAATGTGTCCAAAGTCCCGGTTATTCCAAAAATGTAAGCTGGAGCAGTGCCTGATGGCCGAGGGAGATAGAGCCTGGGAGGAAGAAGAATCCGCTGCTTTAGAGCAGGGGGAAGGGAGGGAAAGAAGGGGTGTCCTTATATTTTTTCTCTTCTTTCTTCCCAGCTTCTCCAAGATGCCCCCCAACCACTAGCCCCCCACAATGGATCAGTTAAGACCTACCTGGGGCCGTGCCAATGCCTACAGTCAGCTCCCTCCCATCTGTGAGCCAGACAAGACAGGCCGTTCTGCAAACAAGGTCTCCGAGTTGAAGCTAGGGCAGGTGGGAGGGGGAAGGGTGTGCCTAGGGCCCCTGGGGACCCAAGTGGGGGCAGCAGCAGGGATGGCTGCCAGACAAAAAGGCGGGTCATGGGGACAGCCAAGATCTGGGCATTGCAGGCAACTTCCAACTATGCCCAACGGCAAGGCCTGAGAGCATTGAGGGAGGTGGAAACCAGGGAAGCTAGATGTGTCACCTAAAAGTCAAGAAAAGCTATGTGCTCAGTGAGTGTCACTGGGGGTGGACTCAGTGTCTGTAAGTCAATGTGAGTAATAGGTTCAGTGTCTCAAGAAGGAATGGGCTGAGGACTCAACTGTGCCCAATGTCAAAGACTCAGTGATGGATGTGAGCTGAAGATCCAGGGGTTGGAGGTGGCTAGGGGCAGACCTAAGGATCTTGGAGGTCTTTAAGGGTGACATACTTAGAATCCAGGGATCAATGGAGGTGATGGTTTCACTGGGAGTCAGTGTGATTGATGAGTTCAGTATCTGGGGCTCAGTGGCAGACTTGAGGGTCCAGAGATCAATAAAGGTAAGAAGCTGATAGTCTTGGGAATCAGTGGAAATGATGTATTTATTATATGGGGTCAGTGAGGGTAGTGGATTCAGTGTCAAGAGGTCAGTGAGAGTTAATAGCTAAAGGCATAACTAGGTCACATAGTAGATTGAATGCTGGACCTAGACTCAGAAGACTCAAGTTCAAATCCTGACTCAGACACTTAGTAGCTGTGCAACACTGGGCAAGTCTCCTAATCTCTCTCAGCCTCAGTTTCCTAATCTGTCAAATGGGAATAATAATACCATTTACTTTACAGGGTTGTTATGAGAATCCAATGAAATAATATCTGTAAAGCACCTTGCAAACTTTAAAGCATTATATAACTATTGGATATTATCATGGACTCAGAGGACAAGGGGTGATGGGCTCAGGGTCTTTGGGCCATTGAAGGTGGATCCAGTGTTTTCATGTCATTTGGGGAGAGGAGTTAAGGGTTCCCTAGTCAGCAGAGGTGATGGACTATGGGTCCCAATGTCAGTAGGGGTGATAAGCATTAAACATGGGTGACATTCATTAGTGTCAGGGAGTTCATGATTGAGGCATCATTGGAGGTAGTGAGCTGAGGGCATCAGGGTCAGTGGAAGTATCTGAAGGTCAATGGGGGTAATAAACTCAGTGACAAGAATTCAATGAGGATTATGGGCTGAAGATCCAGGGGAAAGTGAGAGTGTTAGACCCGGTAAAGGTGAGGGATTCAGTGTCTATGGTTCAGTGGAGGTAATTGGCTTAGCATCCAAGGGCCAGTTGGGTAAGAACAGAATCTCAAAATTGGAAAGGATCCTAAAGATGATATAATCCATTCTGCGTCTGACCAGGAATAGTAACCCCAAAAGTTTGAAGACTTACAGTGATGAGAAACACAGTGCTTTAATCATCCCATTATACTTTGAGGCAATTCTAATTGTTTAAAATTTTTTTTTTGCTTATATTAATCATAAATCTGTCACCTTACAATTTCCAATCAGTATAGGCAATTGCTAACATGGAAATTCCCTCTACTGATGCAGGTCAGCAACCTGTCTATACCTTAAGGTATCAGAGTTGTTTGAGAGCTAATCCTAATTCCAACTTGTCATGGTCATACAATGTTGTTTTGAAAGCAAAACATGAGCCCTAGATTTCCTGACTGGCTCTCTATCCAACCAGGCTGCCTCTCTCCCTCTCACATTATACCTAAATAGAATACATGGAGAATTGAGGAAAGAGGATCCAGGAAGGCTTCCTGGAGGACATGGCACCCAAGCTGAACACTGAAAGAAGTCAAGGAGTCTGAGAAGTAAAGATGAGAGGGAAGTACAGCCCAGATATGAAAAATAGTGAACACACGCTAGTGATGAAAATAATGATTTGTACTGGTTTAAAATATGGTTGCAAGTTACTTGGAACTATGCTACGAAAGTGGTAAAAATATCCAAGCATAGACCCCCCCCTCCCTCTCCCCGCAAAGGAGAGCAACAATAAAAAGAAAGTTTCCATATACACCAAAATATTTCTATCAGCACTTTTTGTAGTAGCAAAGAGCAAAGCAGATGCTCATCAATGGAGGAAATAAGTTAAACAAATTATGGTCCATTGAATGTAATAGAATATTATACTGTGCTGTAAGAAATTATGAGAATGAAAAATACAGAAAAACATAAGAAGGGTTCTATGAACCAACACAAAGTGAAGCAAGAAGGACCCAGAAAACAATATACACAGTGACTACAACAGTGTAATCTAAAAGACAAAACAAAACAAAACTGAATGCTTTGTGACCAAAGCTTTGCCCTAAAGAAGATAAATGAGAATGTACCTCCGTCTCTTCTGTGCAGAAGTGGACAACCTTGGGTATGGAACACCGCGTATTGAACTTGGCTCATGTGTTGGTTAGTTTGGGTGAGCTTTTTTTTTTCTCTTTTTAAAATTCTTTATTACAAGAAATGGATCTCTGAGAGGAGTGGAACATATTGGGAAACAAATATGATGTAAAAATACAGCAATAAAAATTTGAATTAAACGTGTGTGAATGTGTATGTGGTTACAAGGCATAGCAATGCCCCAAGTTCTAGCTCCTGTATCCCATCTCTCCTAGGCCTTCATTCTTGCTCCTTTTCTTCCTCATATCCCCCAGGCCCATATGGCTCCAGTCAGCCTGGCTCCCCTGGGAACTGGAGGAAACAGAGTCGAGTATGGGATCACAATAAATGGAGAGGAGCATCAGGCCCTGGCAAGGCCTGGGCTGGCACACTGCCACTGGGGTTGGAACCTCCCCAGAACTCAGAGCTGTAGTACCACTGAGAACCACTCCATGGCAGCCTCAGTCCAACAATTTTGAGATCTTCTCGGGAGAAGGGGGGGTAGGGAATGGACACTAGACAAGGACCAGGACTAAACATCAGGATGACGCAGGGACTATGTGCCCCCCTGCTACCACTGAACTGTTCTCAACCCCAGACACCAGAAGAGAACTGGCTCAGGGGACATTCTGGTGGCCAGCTGAGCACCAACTAGAGCTACCTGTGGGATCCAGTACCATCTGGTTCCTGGAATGCCCCAGAGCAGGGGACATTAAGCATTCTTGCCTATCTCCTCTCTACCACAGGGTGGGTAGGTGGTAACAAAGTAAAAAATAAGACATTGTGTCCAAGGGCCTGGGCTCCACAGTTCTAATATCTACCATACTACCTACCTGACCCACTTTTAAGAAAGGGTCCATGAGAGCCCCTCACATCCAGAAAATTTTTCTTCCCAAAACCAAAGGGACAGACAGTGTCTAAACATAAGAAAACCCCATATGTTCTCAACAGAAAGTGCAAAGGGTCACAGCTCTAGAAACAGATCTCCTCCCCCTCTCAAACCCTTACACATACACATCCCAGATAGGAACCCTCTGGCCATGGTTTCCTCAGTTACAAATTCACAGCCTCAACAAATTTGGTCACTCAGCCCAACTGCCCTTACATCTATCCCTCCCCCTACCATGTCCTACAGCTGAAGGAATCCTTTCCCAGAAGGCGGACTCCAGAGTTAGAGGTAGAGACTTGAAAGAGAAGCAAAAGAAAAGAGAAGGGATGGTAACAAAGGTTAGGATTAATAGAAATTCACAAAAATAATTCACTTACATAGCATTCAACAGTTTACAAAGGGCTTTCCTCACCCCAAGTCTGTGGAGAGGATAATGCGCTGCCCTCTGGACACTGAGACCATTAACCTCAATGACCACAGAACAATGAGCCCGTTACTCTCACTGATGCCCACTTTTGCAAATGAGGAAACTGAGACCCAGAAAAGTAATCTGCCTAAGATCAAAGGAACAGTAGCAGGTTCAAATTTGAGATCCATGTGATCCTAGGCAAGTCATTTCACATCTACAAGCCTCAATTTCCTTAGCAGCAAAAGAAGGAAGTGGAACAAGATGATCCCTAAGAGCCCTTTCCAGGGCTAAATCCTGTGATGCTGTTTACCCTGAACCTCAGTCTTCTGACTCCTAAGACCAAGGCTCTTTCCTCAAACCACCCAAGAGGTAGAGAAGAAGATGGGGACTGATATTGAGATGGGGGCAACAATGAGGATTAAATGTAGGCAAAGGGATGGAGAGGTCACTTGGGACTGGAGGGCAGCAAGGCAGGCAACTGCCTCATGCATGACTTGAAGTGGGTTATTTTTGGTTTTAGGTAGAAGTTGAGGGAGACCAAGACTGCTTCTTTAACATTCCATTTTGTTAATGCACATATTTTAATGCCAGACAAATCCCAGTCTCCATGGCACACAGGTATTTATTTTGTGATCTTAAATCTCACATGTCACCAAGAAGGCTTAGAGCCTCTGGTGGACAGTAATACATGGAAGATAAAATTGTCAAATCTTGCCTTAGCCACATAAATCCCTAACCCTGGCTCTGAAGGTATGGGCTAAGCAAAAATGGCAAAGGAAGGATAGGATAAGAACAGAAGCAGTAAGAGAAGAGACAGAGGTGGGTAGGGGGTGGGGACAGGGACAAGGAGGAAGGGGTCAAGAAAGAGAAAAGAGATGGTTAAAGAGAAGTGGGGAGACACAGGAGAAATCAGTAGGAGTTGGCAAACACAATCCAGTTGCAGAAAAGTGGCTGAGCTGCAGGCTCCCAAATACTATGTGTTAATTCATCAGCACATAATCTGTCGTTTTCGTTTAATGCCAACACACACACACAGCCATCCACCCTGCAGCTGCTCATTTCCCCAAACCCTGATTCTCTTTCAGCGCCTCCAGGCCCTGCTGCATCAGTTGGCCTTGCCCAGCTGGGGACAACTCTTAGGTAAGCAAGCAATGCTCCAGTGTACTGCACATGTATGCCACAACCTTTCAGAGCCAGGGGAGGGCAGGGTCAGTAATGATTCTAGGGTTTGCAGGAGCAGATGGCAAGGGTGACCTTGAGAAGAGAATAGAGCAGGGAGGGGGGAAGCAATTTGGGTCTTAATGCTGGCTGAACTGAATTTCCTCCAGGGGAAGCAGTATGATGTGATGGGAAGAGCAATGAGGTTGGAGTCAAGAGACCTGAGTTCAAATCCCAGCTCTGACACTGACTTGCTATGTGACCTTGGACAAGTTATTCACCTTGCTCTCCAAGGTGTGGTTTTCTTATTTGTAAGAGGCAGGGGGGAAGGGACAGAAATCATCCCTGCCCTATCTACCCCACCGGTTCATTGTGAAGAATTAATAAGATAAAAGCCAGGAAAATACTTGGGAAAACATCAGCTGCTACATAAATAGAAAAAGGTACTATCCCTGCTGGTAAAAGGTGACTCCAGGGAAGGTCACTGTTCTTGCCCCTTGGCCTGCTGTGGTGCCTGCAGGGGACAATTCTAGAGCCAGGCTGAGACTGGAGAGTAGGGGCTCAATCCCGGTCCCTGTCCGCCCCCAGCAAAAGATGCTGTCTCCGGCTCAGGGCTGGCTGTGTAGTGTCAGGTTATATTTAGCTTGGTGGCGGCGACAGGAAGAGGCAGCAGAAACAGCAGCTTCTGGTCTGGGGCCATAGTGTTGCTGACATCCCACTTACAGCAGAGGCAAGTGTGGAGAAGGAGGTGAGAGATACAGGAAGGTCAGAGAGGCTCTGGGCCCCCGAGGTCAGCAATGAGTAGATAGACAGCAAGAATATGAAAAGTTCTAGGATATGGGCAAGTAGAGAATCTGAGGGCTTAGTGGGGAACCAGAGAGGCCCAAGGCTCTGGGAGTATGTGAAGGGAGGGGCCAGAGGGACAATCATAGTCTTCCATGGTATCAAGAGCTTACACCCCACTGCTGAGTAAGGTCAGAGACATGGAGGGGTGTCAAGAGAGCAGAAAGTGAGACAGACAAGGATGAGCCAACAGGGACATAGCAACCTAAGGGCCATAAACGTCCCACTCCTCAATTTCCAGACCTCTTTTAAACTTGCAATATACCTCTGAATTTGCCATCACACTAGCTCATGAAGAACTCTTGCCTTGCTACAGACTAATCTCTCCATCTAGCCTCAGCCCCCAAACACATTTTCTGTTTCCATTTTTCATACCACTCTAGGATAGACTTTTATCACTTCACACCTGGATTACAACAATGGTTGCTAACTGGTCTCCCGACTCCCTTCCCTGCCCCCAGAAATCCTTTCTGCATACCGCTGCCAAAGCAATCTTCCTAAAACTGCTGTGTCCTCACCACCACCCCTTGCTCAAAAACTACAACAGCATCCTTTCCTACCACACAGAATACAAATTCCTCAAGGGTCTCCAGAATTCAATGGGAAAAAAATGCATAGCGGACTTGAAGTCAAGAGACCTGGATTTGAATCTTAGCTCCAAAACTTGTTGGGCTTGGAGTCAGGAAGATATTCGTTCAAAACCTGCCTCAGACACTTACTAGGTGTGTGGACCCTGGCAATTTGTCAGCCTTGGTTTCTTTATCTGTAAAATAAGAGGGTAGGATTTGATGGTCCCTGAAATGCCTCCTAGAGGCAGCTACATAGCACAGAGAAGCATCGGACTTGGAATCAAGAAGACCTAAGATGAAATACTGCCTCAAACCCTTATTAGCTATGTGATCCTGGGCAAGTCATCTAACCTCCCTGTGCCTTGGTTTCCTCATCTGTAAAATAAGAAAACTGAACTGGATGTCCTGTCCCTCCCAGCTCTTACTCTATGATCCTAGGATCTGAGATAAAATCTATCAGTTGGGTGACCATACACAAGTCATCTAACCTCTCTCAGTCTCCATTTCTTCAACTGTAAAATGAAAATAAAAAATACACTACCGATGGCATAGGATTAATGAAAGAAAAGAAACATGTAAAGAGTAAAACTCTTGTATAAACAGCATTACCTGTCGAAGCTTACTTTCTGCTTCTCCCCAGGTCCCACCCTCTACTCCAGTCAAGCCAGTTTCCTCACTCCTCCAAACTCAATATGCTCATTTACCCCTCTGGGCTTTCAATCCTACTTTTCCTCCCTTCTGTTCTATTCAAATCCTTGTCATTCTTCAAAGGCCAGCTTATATCCCACCTTCTGCTTGAAGCTGTCCCTAACTGCCCCAGTTCATACTGATCTCTTTTTTCTAGGATTACTTATTGTATTTCCCATCTGAACTACACAACTTGTCACTAGCAAAATACGGAATGCTTTGTAGACAATCAATATTTACTTGCTAACTGACTGAGTGATCAGAGTAGCCCCTGAACTGTAGTCCTCAGTCAGTACAATAACACATCCCTGTAATTGAATCTCAAAGATTAAATATCACTCATTTTTTTAATTCAGAAAAGATATCTGTTTAAAAAAAACTTTTATCAACTTGATTCAAGAAGACAGCCTGAACCCCCCAGTAGAATATACTAATCAGCTTGACCATAAACAATTTTTCTCCCTGATTTTCATTTGCCTCTTTGATTTGTTGTCATTGTTCAAATCATGTCCAACTTTCAAAACCCCATTTGGAGTTTTCTAAGTAAAGGTCCTGGAGGGTTTGCCGCTTCTTTCTCCAGCTCATTTTACAGATGAGAAAACTGAGGCAAATAGGGTTAAGTGACTTGCCCAGGGTCACTTAGCTAGCAAGTCTCAGAGGTCAAATTTGAAATCAGGGCCTCCTGTCTCTAGGTCCAGCGATCCATCCACTGCACTCTATCCACTTTGCCATCTAGTTGTCCCTCTATACTTGAAAATCCTCACTTGATCCAACTATCCCTGCTAAGTACCATCTGCTATGTTTCTTTCCTTCATGGCTAAACCCTTTGAGAAAAGCAGTCCACACTCAGTACACCTCCACTTCTTTCCCTTTCTTCTAAACCTCCTGCAATCTGACTTCTGAGTTCATTCAACTGAAATTGCTTTCTCCAAAGTTACCAGTGATCTGTTAATGGCCAAATCCAATGGCCTTTCCTCATTCGCTAGCCTCCCTGACCTTTGCAGGTGCTCTGACCTTGTCTCCTTTTGGGGTCTCTCCTCTCTAGGTTCTTGTGACACTGCTCTCTTGTGGCCCTCTTCCTATTTGCTGAACTGCTCAGCCTCAGTCTCCTTTGCTGGATCTTTATCTCCATCATTGCCACTAATCTTAGCTATCTCTCCAATATCTGGCCCGCTCTCTCCCTCCCATCCCCATTCCCTTTTTGCTCAGTACTATCTCACTTGGCGATCTCTTCAGCTCCCATGGGTTTAATTATCACCTCTATGCAGATGATTCCCAGATCCTTACATTCAGCCCTAGCTTCTCTGTTGAGCCTCTTGGATAGTTCAAACTAGATGTCCCATAGGCATCCAAAATTCAATTTTTCCAAAACAGAGCTCATTATCTTTCCCCACAAAATTCTCCAGGTTACCTTCCTCCCAAGCATCCAGCATCCAGGCACACAACGTCGGTGTCATCCTTAACTCCTCACTCTCACTCACCTCAAGCAGTCCATATGTTGTTGAATCTCATTTCTACCCTCAACACATCTCATATACGTCCCCTTCTCTCCACTCACACAACCATAACCCTAATTCAGGTCCTCATCCCATCTTGCCTCTACTACTGCAGTGGTCTTTACTGCTTCAAGTTTTTGTCTATTTTCATAATATACTTCTCAACTGCTGAGGTGATTTTTCTAAAATGTAGATCTAACCATGTCACCTTTCCCACCCCACCCCCAACCCTCCACTCAATGTACTCCATCAGCTTTCTATCATCTCCAGGACCAAATATAAGTGTTCTATTTGACATCTAAAGCTCTCCATAGTTAGCCCCCTTCCTACTCTTCCAGGCTTCTCACACCTTACCACCACCCTCCACACCCTCTACAATCCAACTACTCTGCCTACTTGAGTTCCTTGAACCAGACAAATCATCTCCCATCTCCAGGCCTTTGTACTTTGTCCCTCATTCCTGGAGTGCCTTCCTCCTTACTTCTGCCTCTTAGTTTCCTGGGTTCCTTCAAATCCTACCTTCTGTAGGAAGCTTTCTTCTTTCAGATTACCTTCATCTACTCTGTATATACCTTGTATGTATACCTAGTTATTTACATTTTTCTCTCCCATTAAAATGTGAGTTCCTTGAGGAGTAGAGCCTGTTTGTTGACTTTCTTTGTATCAATCTATAGCACACAGTAAGCACTTAATAAATCCTTTTTTGATGCATTGATCACTTATGCTAAACCATTCCTCTTTTTCTTTCGTCTTTAAAAAACACTCTTTGTTATATGAGTCAGCTTTCTGAGAGAGGAAGAGGAGGGATAATAGGAGAAATACCAGTAAAAACTTATTTAGAAAAATAAATCCTGGTTGGCTGACTGAGACCTAATAGAGTTGTGGGATCAAATGATACAATGGATATAAATAACACCAACACAGGGCTTTAAGCACTACCCTCACTGCAATCCCTGTGAAATCGGTATTACTAGTATTATCTCCCTTATAGAGATGAATGGATGAATGAATGAATGAATGAATGAATGAATGAATGATTTTGCTATATGCAAAGCACTGTGCTGAATGCTGGAGTTTCAAATAGACAAGTAAGACAGTCCCTGTTCTCACAACACATTTGGAAGTAACTTGCCCAGCGCCACACAGCAAAGAAGTCTTTGAGTCAGGAGGTGAACCCTGATGAAGCTAGATGTCCCAGTGATTGGAGTCTGGAGTCAGGAAGAGTTGAGTGCAATCTGCTGTTTGATGCTGGACAAGTACCTTCACCTGTCTGCCTCAGTTTCCTCAACCACAAAGTGGACCCAGCGTATTCCTTCCACGTTTATTGTGAGGATTAAACGTAATAACACCTAGCATAGTGTTTGGAACATAGTAGGCACTTAATCAATGCTTATTTTTAAAATGTCATAAACAACACAGATCTCCTGGAAAGCAAAATAGATCATTTTGATTACATGAAGTTATAAAAAGCTTTTGTACAAACAAAACTAATGCAGCCAAAATTAGAAGGAAAACAGGAAACTGGAGAGAAATTTTTCAGCAGATTTCTCTGATAGAGGCCTTATTTCTCAAATACATAGAGCTGAGACAATTTATAAAAATAAGAGCCATTTCCCAGTTGACAAATGAACAAAGAATATGAACAAGCAGTTTTCAGAAGAAATCAAAATTATCAATAGTCACAAGATAAAATGCTCTAAATCAGGGGTGGGGAACCTAGGGCCTCAAGGCCATGTGTATCACTTTGACAGAATACAGTTTGGATTCAGGTCCATACTTGGGGACCTAGAGGGCCACATGTGACCTCCAGGCCTCAGGTTCCCCACATCTGCTCTAAATCACTACTGATTCAAGAAATGCAAATTAAAACAACTCTGAGAACTATCTCACACCTATCAGGTTAGCTACCATGACACAAAAGGAAAACCACAAATGCTGAAGGGGATGTGGAAAAATTGGGACACTGATGTACCAGGGTGGAAATGTTCTGAAACAATGCCCAAAGGGCCATAAAACTGCGCACATACTTCAACCCAGTAATACCACTACAAGGTCTGTATACCAAAAAGATTCTTTTAAAAATATGAAAAGGACCTACTTATCTAAAAATATTTATAGCAGCTCTTTTTGTGGTGGCAAAGAATGGGAAAACAAGGAATGCCCATCAACTGGAGAATGACTGAACAAATTGTGACATATGATTGTGATGGAATGCTAGCATGTTCTAAGAAATGATACAGGATGATTTCCAAAAATCCTGGAAAGACTTATATGAACTCATGCAAAGTGAAGAGAGTAGAACCAGGAGAACATTGTACACAGCAGTAGCCATACTGTAAAAATGATCAACTGTGAAGGACTTAGTTATTCTGATCAAGACAATTCCAAAGGACCCATGATGAAAGATGCTCTCCACCTCCAGAAAGAGAACTGATTATCTCTGAATACAGAGTAAAGCACACTTTTTTTTAAACTTTCTTCATTTTTATGGTCTTATTCTGTTTGTATTTTCTTTTGTAACATGGGTAACATGGAAATATGTTTTATATAATTTCACACATATAACTGATATCAAATTGCTTCCCTTCTCAAAGATGGGAGATAGGTAAAAGGGAGGGAGAGAATCTAGAACTCAAATTTCTTAAAAATCGGTGTTAAAAAATGTTTACAAGTAATTGTAAAATATTTAATGAAATAAATATTTTTTAAAAAAACACAGATCTTCTAACACAACGTCCGAAGTATTTTACACTATACCATGCTACAAATATATGTGTATAATATATATGTATATATAATATGTGTATAATATATATGTATATATAATATGTGTATAATATATATGTATATATAATATGTGTATAATATATATGTACATGAGAAAGCACCAAAGACTGACAGTCAATCCACAAATATTTATTGAATACCAATTTTGTGTAAAACAATGTACATTCTTTTGAAGCATTATTATTGCTGATGTTACTGTTGTTATTAAGACTGTGGGCAGTTAGGTAATGAAAGAAGCTTGCGGGGAGAGAGAAGAAAGAAGAGAAAGAGAGACAGCTAGGTGGCACAGTGGATAGAGTACCAGTCCCGGAGTCAGAAGGACTCAAATCCAGCCTCAGACACTTACTAGCTATGTGACCCTGGGCAAGTCATATAACCTCAATTACCTCCACCACCACCTTCCCCACCCCCTCACCCCACACCCCACCACAACCAAAAAAAAAAAAAAAAGATGGAAGGCAAACAGGGTGTGAACTATCAAGCAGTTGAGGGTTGGGGCAGTGGAGGCAAACTAGAATACAAACCCCACTTAATGGTCATAGACTCAGGGAATCTGGTGTCCAGCATAAAATATCTGAAGACAGGCAGCTTTTTTCTGCTACTGTACTTACCCCTAAGCCTCAAGTTAATCACTGTAAAGATGATTCCTTACACATTCCTTACATAAAACATTCTACTTTTATAAAGCATTGGGAATGCGCTTTTGATAACTTTTCATCAGCCACTGGTTTAAGTTAAGTTAGATGGGGTCACCAATGGGTTTCAGTAATCTACTAGACTACAAGACCCATGGTTTATCTAAACTTTGTATTACATCTATATGGTACTTATACTTTTACAATGCATGTTCACTTCCATTAATGTACCCAAAGCCTCCTGTGAGAGTATTTCCCCACTTTTCAGAAAGAGAAAAAGACTGAGTTAAGTGTCTTGTCATCAAGTCTAACACCCTCATTTTACAGATGAGGATACTGAGGGATGAAAAAGGTTAAATGATTTGTTCAGGATCATACAGCTAGTAAGTGTCAAAAGTTAGGATTTGAACCCAAGCCTTCCTGATTCCAAGTGCCCTATCCACTCATCACGCTGCCTCTTGAGTCTAGACATAGGTTGTACCTGGTGGTATTGTTAAAGGTTAAACTAAAGTTCTCCTGAAACCTATATGACACCTTTCAAGGCACTACTATGTCTCCCCCTCTAAACGAGAGAGAAGAACATAGGAAAGAACTGGGTGGGATAAGGCATCCCCAGACAAAACAAGAAAAAAAATGACTTCAAGAGGAGCCTCATTTCCAAACTAATCTGTACACTCCAGTGCAAGTAGCCTATTAAACTAGTCCAGTTACACAAATGTTAACTGACCTTCTCCAAGGAACTCCTAAAAGTCTTACGTGAACTGACACAAAGTGAAGTGAGGAGAACCAGGAGAACATAGTAACAACAATATTAAGTGATGATCAACTGTGAATGACTAAGCTATTCCAATCAATACAAGATCCAAGACAATTCCAGAGGACGTAGGATGAAAAATGCTATCTATCCCCAGAGAAAGCACTAATGGAGTCTGAATGCAAATCAAAATATACCTTTTTTTTTATCACTTTTTCTTCCTTTTTTTTTTTAACAACACTAATATTGGCTAATATTAGAAATGTTTTACATGACTTCATATGTATAATCGATACCACATTTGCTGCCTTCTCGATGGGGAGGGGAGGTGTCAGGGGGAGAGAATTCAGAGCTCAAAGCAATTTTTTTTTTAATGTTCTACAATCACTACCATAAAACTTAGATTTTTACCCCCCCACACCTACCCCCCACAACCCCCCTCCCTCCCCAAGACGGCATACAATTCTATATAGGATCTGCATATACTTTCCTATTGAATACGTTTTCACTATAGTCATGCTATGTAGACAAACTAAAATAAATGGAAGAAATCATATAACAAATCAAAACATAATACACACATACACACACACACACACACACACACACACACACACACACACACACACATGATCTGCTACATTCTGCGAATGAATTCCATAGTTCTTTCTCTGAGCATGGAAGGCATTTTGCCTTAGAAAACCATTAGGAATTTTTGCTCAAAACAATTTTTAATAAATGTTTAAAATACATTTAAATAATTTTAAAAAATTTTAAAATTTAAAATAAATTTTAAAAGAAAAAAGAACTGCTGAAGAATGTTCTCCTTCCCCTTTGACTCATTCACCCCAACTTTACCACTGGGAGAGAAGGCTGTTGAACACGCTCCAAATTGATTCTTCTTGTCTGTGCTGTCCTCCTCCATCCCCAACCATCTCCTTGGCCTCACACTGAGTCATAGCCCCAACATCACGGATAGAATAAGCAGAATTTTCTCAGCCCTCTCTTCATCTTGACCCTGCTCCTTCCCTCTTAGAAAATACCCTACTCCTCTCCCCACATCCCCTTCACTTGTTGCTTCTAGGTCTGCCACAAACCTGACAACGTCTGCCGGTTGGTTATAGAATTACAGAAGCATAAAAAATCTTAGAGCTGGAAGGAAACAGAATTCTCAGAAGGGGCATAGTATGGTGGGAAGAGCACTTGACTAAGAGTGAGCAATCCCCTTTCTGCTATTAAGTGAGCGTGTGACCTGAGTAGGTCATATGCATCTCAGAGGTTCTTTCAGGTTTTCAGTAATGTTCTGTCCAGTTCTAACATTCCATGGTTCTAAAGGACTTTAAAGATTCACCTCCTCATAGGACACATGAGGATCCCAAGGAACAGAAAAGTTAGATGATTTGTCCAAAGTTACACTGCAGGTGAGGGGTAGAGATGGCATCTGAACTTGCTCCCTCTCTCTCCTTCCAGGCTTCTCATACCTTACACCCCTCCATATCCTCTGCAATCCAGCTACACTGGCCTAAAGTTGATGACTTTGTCCAATTCTGCCTCACTTAAATCCAAGTCATGTGCAAGACATCACCCTGTGATGCCATTGGACCTCTTCAAAAATGGTTAAAGCTGGCCTAATTGCAGTTCCTGGTACTAGACACTCCATCTCACATCTTGATTTCAAGTTCAATATCCTTCCCATTATACAAGAGTCTCCTTCAAAATGGAATAGGCACCTTCTGGGTACCAAACCCCTGGGAAAAGGAGTTGAGAGAGGTCAAAAGGAGATCCAGAGCAGGGAAAAAATGCCACTTCTCACCTAAAACTCCTTACAATCCAGTGAGGCCAGGACAAAAAAAAAAGAACCATTTAAATATAATATAATCAAACCACAAGAGCAGAAAAGTCTCTAGGGGAAGGAGGAATGGCCAGAAGAGGACTTTCAGGCTGAAACAGTGAGGCCAGACTCTTCTTTCCTCCCATTCCACTAGGTGCCCCCATCACTTCCTTCCCCCAGGCATCCAATGTTCCATTCTTGCCCCAGGTTTCTTTCTCTGAAAGGCAGCACTGGACAAATGTGAAGGCAGCTCCTTCACAAAGCATTCTGGTATGTAAGAAAGAGTAGTAGAGCTGAAGACTGGGTCTGGGATGCTGGGTTTATCACTACTTAGTTGTGTAGCTCTGGGTAATTAATTCACTAACCCTGAAGCTCTAAGGCAAGGTGGTATGGTGGAAAATGTCCTGGATTTAAAGTCAAAGGGGTCTAGGTTTGAATCCTGAGTCTGTCATTTATAAATAACTAATTTTGAGTAAATCTCTTAACCTCTCTGTGTCTCAGTTTCCTCATCTGTAAAATGAGGCAATTGGACTAAATGTCCTCTAACGTCACTTCTAGCTCTAAATCTATGATCCTCTCTCCTTCACAAAGAAATCTGTATTTTACAAGATGTTCCTACAAAGAAGGCAACACTTAGCCCCAGAGAATGAATCTCAAATCGCAGAATTTCAAACATCCAGAGTCAGGGGCTACCATGGAATCAGGAAAAGGATCCAGGCTTCAGAATCAAAACTCCTCCATCCAGCATGCTCACCCAGCATCCCAGCCCCCACTCCCTGTCCTCCATCACCAATGGCTTGCTATCTCACCCTCCTCCACTCCTATCTTCCTCCCCAGTACATCCCAAGGCCATGGTCAGACTCCCAGCTCCCTGGCTCCTCCATCCCTAGCCTGGGCTTCATTCTGCACAAATATTTACATAGCTCTCCTCTGGGGGATACGGAAGACACAACATCTAGGAGCCTCCCTCCAGACAATCTCCAGATCCCACAGGAGGAAGGAAAGAGAGGGGAGGAGATGACACCCCCAAAATCAGGTCATGCCTGCCACACCCCCTCTGGTGAAGAGGTATAGAGGGAAGAGCCTTGGAGCCCCCAGGAAAGGCAGAGAATCACCCACCCTGTTCAGGAACAGAAAGGCTTACAAGTTCTCTAGCTGTCTTCCTTACCGACTCTTCCCAACATCTTTCCAACCCTTTGACGTTACGGGCCTGGATTGGGGGAGGGAACCTCTTTAGAGCTGCGTGGGAAGCAGTCCTCATGTGCCCTAGCCCAAATCAGGGCCTGCTGGGCACTGTGTTGTTGGGTTTTTTTTTTTCCAGTTTTGAGGTTGTTTTTGTTTTGTTTTGTTTTTTAACACTTAGGACCATCATCACTCACCCACCCTGCTGAGTCCAACAGCCTGAAATGGAGTGGGGAAAACCACCAGATCCCAAACCCTATCCCTAAGGCAGAATACCATAACCCAATCCATCAGTTAGTCAGTCCATCAGTCAACAAGCAGTAATTAGCTGCTCACAAAGCATCAACCACTGTGCTAAGTACTATGGATACAAAGAAAGGCAAAAATCAATTGTCCTCAAGGATCACACATCCTAATGGGGGAGACAACCTGTAAATATCTAGGTACGTACAATAAAAATTCCAAGTAAACAAAAAGAAGCTGAAAGGAATTAATAGTAAAAGGTAGGAAACAGTAGAAGGAAAACAAAGAGTCAGAGATGAGGGGGCAGGGCATTCCAGGAATGAAGGGTCAGCCAGTGCAAAGGCATGGAGATGAGAGATGGATGATGTGTCCAATGCACAGAGCTATCTATGGAGTTTTCTCCACTTTTCTTAAGCAAGTCATCCCAAGTCCTTCAGTATCCTAAGTTCTGCTTTGTGTCCAACAATCTCTCCTCAGATTGGTTTTGTTTTTTTTTTAACCTATTTTTATTCTCAGGAGAGTCAGAAAGGATATCGTGGTCATTCAGTATCATCTGGATGGTAACCTTTCCCTGTCACAAAAGCTCTTTTCTAATATACTGCTCTACAGTAAAGGCTCTCAACCTCTTCAACTTTATTCTAGCCTAGGGCCCACTGGGATCATCTGGGGCAGCAGAACTGACTCACCCAGGAGATGTTTCATGTGGTGAAGGAACATAGGATTGGACCCCAGGGAAAAACCAGCCCAGAGGAGGAAAGGGAGAAGCTGTGACTGGTGGCCAGTGTGTCATGGTGAAGGTCTAGGTTAAGGAGACTAAAAAGAGAAAGAATGAGGACAAAGAAAATTGGGGTGGGGGAGGGAACAGGTATAATAAAAAGTTGAGAAATCAATCTAGGAGCTCCAGTAATGAAGAGGAAAGACCAGTGAAGAATGGGGGGACAACTACAGAGGATTGGCTAGAGAAGGGATCCTCTACCACTGCACTACCTGCCCCAGGACAGGGGCAGAAGGATAGATGGGGATTGGAGTTCAAGCCCTAAGTCACCCTCCCTCCCCAACAGCCCCAGCTCAGCCCCTCCCCTTCACACCCCGGCAGCTGAAGCTGCTGCAGTGGGGGCCCTCTGACCCTGTTCCCATGGCAACGGGCCTGCAGCTGGAGCCGAGAAACCGACAGGATCTCCTCCAGAGACACCCCCATCTCCACCCACGCACAGGCTCCTGGGGACAAGGGGACAGGGACAGAGATTCAGGGAGCCAGAGACACACAAAGGAAGGAGGCAACTGGAGGATAAGGAAGATGGAAGCAGGTCCAAGAGGCAAAAGAAGGACGGACAGATGGAAGAAGAAAAGATGAGAAAAGGAAAGATACCAAAATACAAAGAGAGACACTGAAAGGAGACACAGACCCAGGGATGCTGAGGAGTCACAAGGACCCAGAGGGGGAGGGGAGACACAGACCCAGAGATGCTGAGACAGGCACCCAGAGGGGGAGGAGAGACACAGAAAGGCAAGGGATAAAGAGACATGGGGTGAGGGAGAAAAGGGAAAACAGGAACAAAGACAGAGTTTTCAGGAAGCAAAAGGACAAAGACAAAATCACCGAGAGAAAGAGAGGGATCCAGAGACTTGATCCTCTGATCAAAAGGCAGAGACAAAGAACTACATGATGACCGAGAAGAGGCAGAGGGATACAGACCAAGGTCTAGAAGCAGAGAGATAAGGCCAGAGAGATGAGGACAAAGATACGCGGGTCAATAAGAGAAGGACAGGGTCATGGAAAGACAGAGACAGCCATGCAAGGAGACCAAGAAACTGATAAGAAGAAAACCGGGAGATGAGGTCATGCTCTGGAAGTGAGAGACAAAAAACCTTGAAAACACAACCTACTGTGAAAACAGACTTCTAGTAGTGAATCAGACACAGGCCAGGCACCCCAACCAGAGATGAGCCATCTCCACCTTCCTCTGCCCCCAGAGGCATAAGCTCAAGGGCAGACCAGGCCTGGGCAGCATCAATCCACCTGGACCAGTTCCCCTATAGGCATAAAACCCCAGAGATAGCCATAGAAACAAAGAGAATCTCCAGAATTGATCCAGGACGGGGCCAGATCCTCACTGTCCTCCCTTATCCAAGCCCTAGCCTAGAGGATTCCCTACAAGAGAGTTGGTATTGAGCACCCCTTTTACCAAGTCATTCACCTCAGTATACCAACTGAAATTTGAGTCTCACATATACAACACTTTCTCTCTGGAGTCAGGTGAAACATCTTTTCTATCTGGACACAGGTGAATGGAGACCTTTGAGCAGAAACACTCATGGGAAAGACACACACACACACAATTTGTATACAATCAATAGCAGCACACCCTCTCCTTTGCAGCTCAGGAAACATCAACCAGAGTGGGTTCTATTTTTCATTCTGTCACTGATTCCAACTTGGCATTCCTTAGCTATAAACGGCCCAGCTTACAGTGCCTAGCACACAGTAGGCACTTAATAAATACTTATTGATTGACTATAGCCATGATTCACCTCAACTCCATAATGTCCCAGGTTTTCAATTACTTAGAGGTCCACGTGCCCAAGACCAATACTTCCAGCCCTCATCTCCACCCCTCCAGCACCAAGGCCCCAGTCTCACCCTCCCCTCACCCCCTGCCCAGGGCAGCTGATTCATGGACTTGTCTGGCTCAAGGCCCTGATACTGCGCAGAACTGACGCTGGAGACACGGACAATGCACAGCTGTCCACGGCGGCGCCTGCCAGCTAGTGGCCCCTCCTCCTCCCCAAATCCTCCTGCCCCTGCTTCTTCTCCACTGAAAGGCCTCGAGGGCAAAGCCTTGACTGCCTGCAGATGAAGCCCCCCAAAGAATTAAGATAAGGAAGAAAACATGGTAGGAGAGCCTCAAAATCCCCACACCTGCCCCTCATTCCCAGGCTTGAGTATATCCACCAGCACAGGCACCCTCTACAACAAGCATATGAGGAATTAGACATTTGGAAGGTAAGAAAAGGGGTAAACTGAGAAAATCTTCTATTATCCTAGGACTGGAATAGAGAGCCCAAGAAAGAAACCAAGGGTGGTGAGCCATTTGGGAAAGGTTGGCTAGCAGGAGACACCTGATCCTTAGGGAAACTAGGTAAGAGCCACAGAGGGGCCAGGGAGGGAGAGCAGGTGTGGGGTTTATCTAGGTCAGAGTTCCATTTGGAATAGCAACCTGGCTAATGGAAAAGCACTAGAGCCGAGACAGGAACCCCAGGTTACAGCTTTTCCCCCTTTTTTTCCTCTGAGATTCCTTCAAGTTCACATTGATATCACCCCACAGAACTTTTACATATGGGCTGGCTACAGTATAGAGCTATATCTAGCCCAAATCAAAGATTGGCTCAGGCAGGAAGGGAGTCTCTTGACCATGCCTCCATAACATTATAGACTGGAGAGAGAACCCCATCATATATCATGGGTTTTGTCTATAAAAATATGGTAATACAAAAATCAAAACTCATACCAAAACATAACTGGACATCAAAAATCTGACAGGGCCCAGACTCTAAAAGGCTCTAAAAGGGTTCCATCAATGTGCATTCATCAATATTGATACTGACAAGATATCAGTTGCTCCATCTACTACTCTGCTACTGACTCGGATCAAATTTAGTGGAAACAGCATTGGATTTTGGAGTCAAGAGGACCTCAGCTCAAGGTCTTCTACTTACTAGCTATATAAGGTCCTCTCTGAAACTCAGTCTCCTTATCTATAAACTGAGGGAGATAGTTTGACTAGATGATCCAAAAGATCCTACGATTCCAACTTTCTGAATCCTATGCTCTCCCATGACAAGTACCTACAAGATCCAGTACATTAGCACGGTTGTTGTCATGGAAACAGCCATGTCTCATCGTAATCATAATGGTGCTTTAAAGTTGGAAAAGTAGTTTACATGTGTTAGTTTATGCTCACAACAACTCTAAGATGTGGAAGCTATTATTATTCCCATGCTACTGATAACAAAACTGAGGCAGAGAGAGGTCAAGTGATTTGCCCAGTGTCATACAGCTGGTATGTGAGGCAAGATTTGAACTCAGGTCTTCCTAATTCCAGGTATAGCACCCTCTCTCCACCTCAACACCTAACTCTGTACACACACATGTGAACACACAGGTAGAAGCATCCCTACAAGGGTAAAGGCCCAGAGAAAATCACAATGCATAAAGCATCTCATCTCCTTCATGTGTTTGTGCAGATGAACACCAAGGACCACCACAAAAAGGAAAAGAAGTCATACAACTGAGGAGCATATGCCTGAATATGGTGCATGACAAAATGCTGGTTGTGTGATAGTTGGGAAAGGTTACAAGTTATGTGTACGCATGGAAGTCTCATCTTTTTAATAATAGTGTATAGCTCTCCTTCTGGACTGCCTTCCCCTTCCCTCCTCCCATCCCCCAAAGCCACCTTCCTGAGTCACAAGCCAATGCCTGACCATTACCTAGTCCACACAACAGTCCTGAGGTAAAGTCACACACAGAGCACAGAGTGATGGCCACCACCCCAGTCAGGCTGCTGGATGGAAAGATCTCTTCTCTTTTTCCCCAACCCAGACCCCCATGCTGTTTATCTGGTCTACGGAAATAAGACGCAGCTAAGCCTGGAGGCTGCAGCTGAGGAGAGACACCTGGTGCGGAGTGGACAGGGCCCCGGCTCTAGGGCAGGATGAAGATGCAGACACTGAGAGGGAGGAAATCTGGGGCTTTGTCAAGGAAGCAGCTGAAGACTGAAGGTGGGATTGGCCAATGAGGAGGAATCCTATGCACCCCTTCCTCTCCTTCAGTGACATTTTTCCTAGGCTCTCAATGGAGAAAAGAGCCAGGAAGTATTAGGGCCTAGCCATTTATCATTGCACTACCCAAAGCCACAAATGAAACAGAAAGTTGGGGGTTAAGGGGTTGGGATGTAGTCCTAAAGGAACCCTCCCCCTACTTTAAACCAGAGGCACAAAGCAGCCCTGTTCATGGAACACAATCTTATCCTCCTCGACTCCCCATAGTGAAAGCACCTACTCCCCATCCCACATCATGCCATAAGGTGATTTTCATTTCAATGCATCTTCTTGACCCTCCCAGGGCTCATCCTCCCCCACCCCAGACCCTCCCAACCCAGCCATGGTCCTTACCATCCTTCCGATAGAAAGCAATCTCCACCTTGCGCTCCTCGGCCCCCAGCAGAGCCTGAGCAATCTGGGCAGCAGCCCGGCGCTGGGTTCTAGGGCCATGGAGGAAGTCACAGGTGCAGGGCCTCTGCATCACCTCTGCCCGAGAATAGCCACACAGCTCACAGAATCCATCGTTGCAGTAGATGACAGCACAGTTTTCCACCCGGGCATTAGCAATGATGAACTTTCGGCCTGGGTTGAAAAAGAAACACGTGAAGGAACTGAGGGAGAAGGGGTGGGGGGGAGACACTTCATCCCTTGTGGAAACCCTCGCCTGCTTCCCAAGACTCATTCACACAACAGAAACCCTGCCTGTGGAGCAGCTGTAGAAGAGGTAATACGGGATAGTAGAAAGAGCACTGACTTGGAGATCAGAAGACCTCAGCCCTGTCACTCATCACCTGTGTGACTGTGGGCAAATCACTCCCCTAGTGGGATTTCAGATTCCTCATCTGTAAAATGAAGGAATGGTAAGAGATGCTCTCTAAGGTTCCATGCAGCTCTTGGATACTGGATAATCTGTTCCTAAACATTTTGCCTCAGGAGGTAAAATTCTCCAAAATTGCCTTTTGTAGGGAGAGAAGGGGAATGTGTTCACCTAGATGCAGAGACCCTTCCCAGGTAAGCTATAGAAACAGGAAGGGTTCTAGTTTTAACAGCACACTGTCATTCCTAAAGGGCCCAGTCCTAGTTACCCCACCCCAGGGGCCCCCAGTCTCTGACTACCCATGCCCACAGGTTGGCACCACAGCTTCTCTGGGCAGCAGGCCAATCTCTCCACCCTCTCCTGCTCCTTGCCCTGGGCTGAGGCCAGCCTGGGCGGGTGTTAGCAACGAGTGTCAGCAGCCTCATCAAAGGTATAAACATCAGGCTGGAGATGGCCATGAGAGGGTGCCCCCCACCCCCACCCCAGAATGCCGTGCTTCATCCACTACCCCTCCTTCCCAGACTGCCAGCTTGGGGAGGGGAGGATACAAAGCAACCCTTTCCCTCCCACTGCCCACTATTTGGCTGAATGCTTCCTGCTTCTTACTACCCACCCCTCACTATTCAAACACTAGCACTGCACCTCCAGGGGGCATCCCTTTCCCTGGGGATTCCCTCCTAGCAGAGGAATCTCTCCCTGGGGATCCCCAACTCTCCCTCTGCATGTGCTGGGCCCTTCTTACCAAAGCCCACTCGTTATCAGCACTGCCAGGCTTCCCTCAAACAGGGGAACATTTTAAATCACCCCCACCCCAACAGCTAACGCCAAAGGAGTCAAATCTGATGTTGGGGAACAGGGAAGGCTTGAGATTAAAGGGAATATTAAGACCTGGGAGAAACCATGAGGTCATAGACAAGGGGGAGTAGGGCGGGCATTGAAGTGAGGCTCGGGATTGGATCTCTAGGAGTTACAAGAGCACAAATAATAAGGCTGGTATAGAGCAATGGAAATGAAGGGAGGGAGGGGGTGAGAAGGGCCTTGTCAAGGTCAGGCTGGCCCACAGGGAACAGTATCCAGGGTATTCCTCTACGGACTGTTTTGGGGGTATTTTCCAAAACCTAGGCTTCCCACTATGGAAGGGAAGCCTCTTTGGGCCAGTTCCAGCTAGGGACATGTCACATACATTATACCACCTCCACCTCCTTGAAAAGCCAGGCTGGTCAGAGAAAAGGATAGCCTACTCTCCCCGGAGGTGCCAGGGAAAACGTACTCAGGGATAAGTGCTTTTTATAAACAGAGGTTTCCGGCCAAGCTAGTCTTTAATGCTAAGTGTGCAACCTAAAGAGCTTTCTCCCTTTCTCCCTGCCTGCCCCCTTCCCCAGTCAGCCCTTGGGGCTGGTGCAGTGAGGACTGACCCTGGTTGTACCCCTCTCAATTCTGCAGAAGTGTCATTCCACCCCATCTCACTCCTAACTGTGGTCCTGGAATGACAAAATGAGAGTTTCTCCCTAGCAGGAAACCCCAAGACCCCACCAGTTCATCCTCTCACTTAGCAGAGGCCCTAAGGGTCTCATGGCTTCTAATTGTTCCCAGAAGAATAGTCCAAGGGAAACTACCTGGTTCCTAGACATGATAGGAATTCCTTGTCCTTAAGGCTACCCTGTTTTCTTACCTCCTAGAAACCTATTCCTATCAGAGCTGGAATAACTTTGGGACAATTTCCCCAGATTGTCTTCATTTTCTTCTCTTCCTCTCTCCTCCTCTTCCCTCAAAGACAAGGTCTAGTCCCATTGCAAGGATCTCAATGTCTCGTCTAAGGACCTGAGTCCATCCGGGGCTCAATCAAGGCCCAGTGGAAAAGCAAAACAAAGATGGGAATACCCAGTACCAGCTATCCACCGCACAGTCAAAAAAGGTGATCCCCAGAACCTGAAGAAGGCTGGGAGTTTTCATTCCCCTTTTCCTACCTCCTGGGAGGGACCTCAAAGATCACCCAGCCAAACTCCCTCATTTTATAGTGGAGGAAGCTAAAACTCAGACAGGGAACATAACTTTCCCAATGTCACATAGCTAGTTTTAAGTTGTTGTTTGTAATGAGTTGAGTCCTACTCACTTCTAAAAAGGATGTGAGGCAGGTACACTGCTGGTTACTGGCAGGACTAAAACCAGGTCTCCTGACTTCCAGTCCAGTACCTTCCTCTGCTCTTCTTGCAAAGGGGAAAGCCCTCCAAACCTGCCCCCACATTGTTGCCCTCCACCAAAATCCCTTGTTCCTCCATCTAGAGATCATCCTGTTCCTTTATCTCTGGGCAAGGCTTCTTTTTCCCTCCCTACCCCCATCCCTGAAGGACGGACACCCCCACTGATACAAGTACTCAGTGTGCCTGTTCTGCCCTGTTCACAGGGTCATGAGCTAAGAATGTCATACTCTCCCAGTTGTTTTCACTGTCACAGGTTTTCACACCAATGGTATCAGCAGCACATGTGCATCCACACAAACACACAGATTTTTTGACTGAAGTCTCTTCTGACCAGCACCCTCACCTCGGGTCCCCCTCCCCCAGTTTGGGCTCAGAAAGCAGGATTGTGTGTATGTTCCAAACTGTCAGCTCGACAAAATCTCTCTCTCTCTCCCCTTTCTCCTCTCTCTCTTTCTTCTCTTTCTTCTCTCTCTCTCTCTCTCTCTCTCTCTCTCTCTCTCTCTCTCTCTCTCTCTCTCTCTCTCACACACACACACACACACACACACACACGCATCTCACACACCACCAGGTAGGCACCCTCCCCCCAAACACCCAGGATCTCACACTAGCCCCTCCTAATGCTCACATGTCAACTGGAAGCCAAGCACACTAATCCCTCTCAGGGAAGCTGTTGTGCCTAACAAACCTAGCACAGTCTGTGATTGGCCCTTGAACCATAACACAAATGCTCTACACATTCTGGGTTACATGCATAGCTTCTGCACACCCTGGATGTCTTTACTCAACACACTTGGAGTCTCACACTCACTCACATGCAACACAGGAAGGATCACTAAATACTCCTGGTCATTCTCATTTACCCACTCTCAGGGCTGCTTACACCTTTTATACTCAATCACACACCTCTATATAATTAGATCATATCTATGGTGCCCGAACACCAGAAGGCTCTCACCCCTGCACACAGAGATATACATCCTTTACCCCAAGGGTTACACACAACATGCAGTGAATTTCTCTCTCTCTCTCTCTCTCTCTCTCTCTCTCTCTCTCTCTCTCTCTCTCTCTCTCTCTCTCTCGCTTTCTCTCTCTCTCTCTCTCTCACACACACACACACACACACACACACACACACACACACCCCAGACAGACCTAGATATATCCTGCACATTTTGAATCACCCCTAAGAACCCCAATACTACACATCTCTCACAGAAACAGATCGTGCACAGTTAAGTTCTCTCATAGCACTCTTAGGGTCACACACACAGTCCCCAACCGGTGAAAGATACACAACCCCTACCCCACCCCCACCCATGCGGCTTTGCACCAAACTTGGCACACACCCAACCCCATCCTCTTGTTCTCCATCCAAAGCCCCCTCCCAGCTGGCATAGCCTTCTGCCCCCATTTTACACATTCCTTGCACACTCTCTAATGTACACCTCGGGCACGCCCCCCTACGTCCCCCATCCACACTCCAGCACCCCCAGCACAATCCGGGACCACCGCCCCCTCCCCCGGCCCGACCTCTCCCCAGACCCGGCTTCGCAGCCCCCTCAGCGCGCCCCCGCCCCATCCCGCCCACCCCGCACTCACTCTGGCCCTCAAACTTGCGAATGATGGTGTCCAGGAAGGTATTCTGCGGCGCGACGTGGCCCCTCCGGACCGGCATCCTGAGCCCATGGGGCGGGCCGGGCGGGGCCGGCGCTGCGGCTCCTCGGCCCCCTGCGCCCTACCCCGCCCCGAGCCGGCCCGGCCCGGCCCCGGACACCAAGCTCCGGCCGGCCCGGCCCGGCCCGGCCCGGGCTCAGGGTTCGGGCGCCCTTCTCCCGAGCCAAGGACGGGCTGGGCGAGGCCGGGTCTCTGAGCGTGTGGCGGGGGCCCAGCCTGGAGCCGCCCGGGCTCCCGAGGCCAACCCGCCCGCACGCACACCTGTCCGCTCCCGGCGCCCGCCCGCCCGCCTCGCCCGCCGCGCAGCAGGAGCCCGCCCTGCCTCCCCGCTGTGCGGCCGGGCGCGGAGGGCACCCCTGCTCCGGGCCGGCTACACTAGGGCGGCTGGCTCCCGCGCTGGAGGCGCGGAGGGCTCGAGGCTGCGGCTCCGGCAGCTGCTCCGGACTTGGAGGGGTTAACGTGCTGCGCCCCCCCACACACCCTCCACCTCCCTTCCCGATCCCCCACCCTCGCCTCTCCTCCCGCCGCACGCCCGCAGCTCCCATTGGCTGAGCCGGGCAGAGCGCTCCCCCCGCCACCTCCCCTCGCCACCATCCCCGCTCCCTCCCCTCGCCATACTTAGGAACCCCGGAGACTCAGTGCGCAGGGAAAGGGGGAGGAGACCCGCGGACTGGGAGGACTAGGGGACAGGTGCGAGAGGATGGCCACTTGGTGCGGGGTCCCGGGGCTGGGCAGGGGGTGGGGCGGTGGAGGGGGATGGTGAGGAGGCGGGCTTAAAGGAGATAGGGACCTGAACCGCGTCTGGACTTTCTTTGTGGTGCTGAACCCGTAGTAGGGACTGAATAAATAATACTTGATGGTTTGGAGGGCCAGAGGAGAAGGTTATGGGGTGAATCAAGGACAAGAGGGGCTAGGGTGGTGCGAGAACCCGTGGAGGTGAAATCGAGACCAAAAGCTGTCCGAAGATGTCAGTGTCCGAGATGGCAAAAAGCCAAGGGGCAGTAGAACAGGAGCAGGGTTTGAGGGCTGGGGTCTCAAGAGGAGGACTGAAGGAGTAGATGCCATGCCCTTCCCCTCCATCCCAGCAGTGATCCTCCCAACCCCAAGAGGCACAGAACCGAGTACACCCTGAGACTACTGGTCATCAAAGGCCTGCAAGACGCAGAGCAGTGATGGGGGAAGGGACGGAGTCCAACTGACCGAGGTTGCAGCCTAGGGAAGTAATAGATAAGGGGAAAATGGAGCTGGTGTAAAGAGTGGCGTTCCATTGGGGGAACACATCTACCTTCCCCTGAGTCCTTCCTAGAAGCAGCGTATCACTGAACCTAGCCTCTGTACCTTCACCAATACCCCCTGCCTCAGGGTCCTAGTAGTGACCCAGCCCAGGGGGAGAACCCCAGTCTTCCTCTCTTCTCTCCTCAAGCCCCTCCCCCCAAGCCAGCCAGCTGGTTCCCTCCAGCTGCAGCTCCCTTATTTAGGCAAGGAGGCAGGGAGGATACTGAAGGGCAGAATGTCTGCATGCCTAGCCTGTGGTCTGAGTGGGGGGCTGTCAAAGTGGGAAGGCACGCTGGCCACTACACTGGTTAGAGCAGGGGGCCCTGATGGAGGGCCAGGGCATGGTAAGCCTGGAGTGTTGACAGCTGAGCAGGGCTCTGGGGGAGGGGAGGAGGAGCCAGCAGCTGAGGACATCCAGGCCCCCTCCCCTAGAGCAGAGATCCGGAACCTGTCTGGGATGGATGGGGCCATGTGGGGGGCCCTGAGGGCTTGCAGCTGCCTCTGTCCTTGGCAAGAGAGAGGACCAAAGGACAAAGGGAGCCCCAGATCCCAAAATTCCCATCTAGTCACCAGGCAGGACTGCCTTGAGAAGAAATGGGGAGGAGAAAGAAAGGAGGCAC